>NW_022680753.1:0-78372 GCF_009764315.1 Trachypithecus francoisi
TGAGTGAAATAAGATGGTGGATTAAAAGATGTTGCCAATGCGAGTTGCCGGAAGAGCGTACACCTGTGCTGGTTAGTAAGCGCTCTATCATCAATTCCATAAAAGGGTCTGTCAGGTGGGCTGAGCCACGTGTGCTTAGAACAAGTAGGCATTCAAGACGAGTGAATGTTGGGCTTTTCAACACGTTGTTTTGCTATTGTGTAGGCATAACCTAAGCCGCTGATTGGGTTTTTGCTTCACGGCCTGGGTTGGGAGCTGTTCTCTCCTAAGCTGAGCAACCATCTCTCCTGCAGTCTCTGCATAAACAGGACCCAAGGAGATTCTGCCTTTGTGGTTAGTCTCAGCCCAGCCTGGACAAGCTTAATGCTTTAAAAAGAAATACCCTGCCTCAAAAAGACACCTGCCTCTAAACTGGCTCGAGGCCCATCGCCTTCTGCCAGCCATTTCTCTGCAGCTCGGACCCCAGCCTGTCTCAGCCCAGCCTTGCGCATTGAGCAGAACCTTCAGGGTGGAGCCCGCTGACCGCCTTGTTCTTTTTCCTTGGCCTGTCGAGGAAGTCCCAGAAAGCACAGCTGACTTAGGGAAGGTCTGGGAAAAATCTCCCTGCTTTTGGGGGGGTAGGGGCGGGGGATGAGCCAGGGCTGAGGAGGAACTCTGAAGACTTTGTAGATTGCTCTCGACCGCCTCAGACACTCTCGGCACGGCGTGGAGAGGATTTGTGCAAACATTTCCTCTCTGGACTGGGAGGAATGCAAGAGGAGACGACCTGCGGTGCATCTTGGACTGCTAGAGAGATGTACCCTCACTTGTGAAGGTGCACGAGGAAGATGACGCTGGGATCAAGCAGGGCAGGGCCTGGGAGAGGAAGCGCGGGACTCCTGCCTGGCGTCCCCGAGCTGCCCATGGGCATCCCTGCTCCCTGGGGGACCAGTCCTTTCTCCTTCCACAGGAAGTGCTCTCTCTGGGCCCCTGTGAGGCCCTTCCTCACCCTGGTCCTGCTGGTTTCCATCAAGCAAGTAAGAGCAGTTCATTATTATTGTTATTATTATTATCAGTTGTGTGTGTTTCCTGATTTTTTTTTTTTTTTTTTTAAAGAAGCAATTTAGGTCTCATGTAAGCAATCTGGAAAAGAGAAAACAGTATTAAGAATATAATGAGCCACCATAATCCTAGCATTCAAAATCACTGTTCATATTTGGCATATTGTCCTCAAATATTTTCTCTATGCATTTTTTTTTTTTTTACAACAGCTGATATTAGAAAGTATAAAACACATTGTATCCTGGTCCCCCCCAGACCCCGCATCATAGTGTAAGCATTTCCCCGCGTCAATGTGAATTCTGCAAATAGCATTTACAATTGCCACATATATCCTTCTGTTTGTCTTCAGTATTCTCCCAGGTTTGAGTATTTAGGTTGAGCAAATCCATTTTTCTTTTTTCCTTTCCTTTCTTTCCTTTCCTTTCTCTTCCGTTTCCTTTCCCTTCCGTTTCCTTTTTCCTTTCCATTACAAAAATATAGAATGCTAATTGTTTTTTTTTAAATACAATTCAAAGAAGTGAAATGAAAACTACAAATCACTCTACTTTCAACAGCTAGAGATCACCCTCATTCACATTTGGGGGCTTATCCTTCCAGACATTTTTCTACCATCGTTTACATACAGTTTTTTGTTTGTTTGTTTGTTTGAGATGGGGTCTCTCTCTGTTGCCCAGGCTGGAGTGCAGTGGTGCAATCTTGACTCACTGCAACCTCTGCCTCCCAGGTTCAAGTGATTTTCCTGCCTCAGCCTCCCGAGTAGCTGGGATTACAGTCACCCATCACCACCTGGCTAATTTTTGTATTTTAGTAGAGACAGCGTTGGCCAGGCTGGTCTCGAACTCCTGACCTCAAGTGATCTACCCGCCTCGGCCTCCCAAAGTGCTGAGATTACAGGCGTAAGCTGCCATACCAGGCCTCCATACAGTTTTTTCTTTTTTCTTTTTTTTTTTAAAAAAAATAAAAAACACAGGCACATACTGTAAATATTATTTTGTAATCTGCTTCACAACAAAATACACTAATAACACAACTGACATTATTATGGAGCACTTGCTCTGCACTGGGTTGAGTGCCAGGTGCCTTCTATTCCTCATATTATCTCCTGTGTTCTCAGCAACCCTGTAGTTGCAGGTTCTCTTGTTAATCCCCTTTTACAGATGAGTAAACTGAGTCTCAGAGAAGTTGAGCAACATTCTTCCATGTCAGTAGATGTAGTTCCGTGGAATGATATTTAAGGGCTTTAAGGATTTGTTGTAAGTATTTAACTATCCTCTATAGTTGGGCATGCTGGTAGCTTGCTTTATTCTATCCAAGAAGATTAGACCTTCGTCCTCTTTCCAAGTTTCCATTTGGATACCAGGCTATGGGCAGTATAAAAGGATGATGGGAAGGATCCCCAGTTTCACTCATCTGAGTAAAGGAAGTAGCCTAAGGAATGGCTCAGGCCGGGCACAGTAGCTCACACCTGTAACCCCAGCACTTTGGGAGGCCGAGGCAGGCAGATCACGAGGTCAGGAGTTTAAGTCCAGCCTGGCCAACATGGTGAAACCCCATCTCTACTAAAAAATGCAAAAATTAGCTGGGCGTGGTGGTACACGCCTGTCATGCTAGCTACTTGGGAGGCTGAGGCGGGAGAATTGCTTGAACCAGGAGGCGGAGGTTGCAGTGAGCCGAGATCACACCATTGCACTCCAGCCAGGGCAGTAGAGTGAGGATCTGTCTAAAAAAAAAAGGAATGGCTGTCTTCCTCCTTTGTTCCGTGGGCAGGGTGAGTCCTTGTTCATGGTCTTGGAATTCTAAACCCCTTCAGGCCCCAGGTAGGGCAGGCTGTGGCACCAGGTCTCATGAGGGTTCACCCCAGGTTTTCTTTGCTGCAAGCCTGGGGCTACAGACGCAGATAACCCCTGCCAGATTTCCTACATCCAGGATCCCCTAGAGGCTGCCTTCAAGCCCTCATGGATTGTAAATGTGAGCCCAGTGAATGGTTTCATGGAATTCTTGCCATCATGGCAGCCTCTCCTCTAGTGACCAGAACATCCTTAAGGCAGGTGGCCCTGGCCTGCCTCTGGTCCCAGGACTTCAGTCTGTTAGTGGTGGGGCCAGTGGTGGGAGACTTGATTCAGAACCTTCATCCTTGCTTCCATTCTCTGGATATCTCATATCAACACTGAGTGAGCGCACCCAGTTTATCGTGTAGTTTTGTTCACAAATGTGAACAATGGCCGATCACATGCCAAGCCCTGAGACAGCCCTCGGGATATTATAACATGCTTCCTCATACCTCATCTTACTTAATCCTCAACACAGGCCTCTGAGAAGCATGTTATTACTGAGCCCCTTTTACATATGGGCAAACTAAGCTTCAGAGGAGTTAAATGGTTACCTTCGATGCTGTAGCTCCTAAGCCCTGGAGCCGCTGTGCCTACCCGGGGTGTTTGAAGCCCTGTGTTTTTTCTTCTGTAGCGTTCTTGGGAGTTGTTAATGTATGAATATTTATGTTAGAACAGCGGAATCTGCAGAGCCTCAGGCCGGCTTACCAGGCTGAGAAAGCCACACCTTGGCCCTTTCACTCTGGTATTTTTATAATCAGCAACATGACTGCTGGCAGCGTCTGCTTCCACTCTCTGCCACCCAGTCTGCGTTTTCAGAGCCTTTCTGGCTGGCTGTCCTCTGGGTGTGTCTGTAATTCTGATGGCCTTACTCTTGGTTCTCCATCTTAACCCCGTATTCCTTTTCTAGATGTTATATTACAAGGCTTTGGGAAGACTTTGATGATGAATTCTGCTCATAGCCTCTTTCCTGCATGGAATATAAATGACTGTGGTGTGTGTTCTGGCAGGAAGTCTTCAAAAAATCCACTTAATGAGAAATTCTCAGGGATAGTTTAGTTTCTAAATTCAAGCAGGGAAGTAGTGTTATCCCCACACCACCCTCTCCCACACTTTTTTATTTAGCAGTTGTTCTGGCATCAAAAACATAAACTATCTAAGGATTTTTGAGAAGTACATTGTGGCCCTTTTATACATGGATGGCAGGAAGGTAAAATGGTGCATATTAAAAATTTTAAATTTTTTTTTTTTTGGCGAGGGTAGACAGTTTGACAATCAAAAACCTTTAAAACTATGTGTATTCTGTGACCCAGAAATTCAAAGAATTTCTAAGAAAATAAAGATGTACTCTCAAATGTTCAACTATGAGGATTTTAATTACAGCATTATTTATATCAGTAAACATCTTAAAACAACATAGACATTCAATGCTAGAGGATTTAAAAACTATATCACATTTTTTCATAGAATATTATGTAGCTATTAAAAGGATGCTTCATTTATTATTTATTTCTTGAAATAGAAATATATTCACAATATGGGTCTGCTAATGAAACATAAAAGGCTTTGAAACAATATTATTCCCTTTGAAGTTACAATACAAAAGAAAGACAATGTGTACAGAGAGAAGAATCTGGAAGTAGATGGTAATTTCTGAGTAATGAGATGATAATTCCACCTTCTCCCCTTTTTGCATAGCTGTGACTTCTATTTCAGCTATAGTGAAGTGTATTCCTTCTCTAACAAAGAAAAACAGATTTATTTATTTTTTATTTTATTTTATTTTTTATTATACTTTAAGTTCTAGGGTACATGTGCATAACGTGCAGGTTTGTTACATATGTATACTTGTGCCATGTTGGTGTGCTGCACCCATCAACTCGTCAGCACCCATCAATTCATCATTTATATCATGTATAACTCCCAATGCAATCCCTCCCCCCTCCCCATGATAGGCCCCAGTGTGTGATGTTCCCCTTCCCGAGTCCAAGTGATCTCATTGTTCAATTCCCACCTATGAGTGAGAACATGCGGTGTTTGGTTTTCTCTTCTTGTGATAGTTTGCTAAGAATGATGGTTTTCCAGCTGCATCCATGTCCCTACAAAGAACGCAAACTCATCCTTTTTTATGGCTGCATAGTATTCCATGGTGTATATGTGCCACATTTTCTTAATCCAGTCTGTCACAGATGGACATTTGGGTTGATTCCAAGTCTTTGCTATTGTGAATAGTGCCGCAATAAACATACGTGTGCATGTGTCTTTGTAGTAGAATAATTTATAATCTTTTGGGTATATACCCAGTAGTGGGATGGCTGGGTCATATGGTACATCTAGTTCTAGATCCTTGAGGAATTGCCATACTGTTTTCCATAATGGTTGAACTAGTTTACAATCCCACCAACAGTGTAAAAGTGTTCCTATTTCTCCACATCCTCTCCAACACCTGTTGTTTCCTGACTTTTTAATGATTGCCATTCTAACTGGTGTGAGATGGTATCTCATTGTGGTTTTGATTTGCATCTCTCTGATGGCGAGTGATGATGAGCATTTTTCATGTGTCTGTTGGCTGTATGAATGTCTTCTTTTGAGAAATGTCTGTTCATATCCTTTGCCCACTTTTTGATGGGGTTGTTTGTTTTTTTCTTGTATATTTGTTTGAGTTCTTTGTAGATTCTGGATATTAGCCCTTTGTCAGATGAGTAGATTGCAAAAATTTTCTCCCATTCTGTAGGTTGCCTGTTCACTCTGGTGGTAGTTTCTTTTGCTATGCAGAAGCTCTTTAGTTTAATTAGATCCCATTTGTCAATTGTGGCTTTTGCTGCCATTGCTTTTGGTGTTTTAGACATGAAGTCCTTGCCCATGCCTATGTCCTGAATGGTACTACCTAGATTTTCTTCTAGGGTTTTTATGGTATTAGGTCTAAGATTTAAGTCTCTAATCCACCTTGAATTAATCTTCGTATAAGGAGTAAGGAAAGGATCCAGTTTCAGCTTTCTACTTATGGCTAGCCAATTTTCCCAGCACCATTTATTAAATAGGGAATCCTTTCCCCATTTCTTGTTTCTCTCAGGTTTGTCAAAGATCAGATGGCTGTAGATGTGTGGTATTATTTCTGAGGACTCTGTTCTGTTCCATTGGTCTATAGCTCTGTTTTGGTACCAGTACCATGCTGTTTTGGTTACTGTAGCCTTGTAGTATAGTTTGAAGTCAGGTAGCGTGACGCCTCCAGCTTTGTCCTTTTGACTTAGGATTGTCTTGGCAATGCAGGCTCTTTTTTGGTTCCATATGAACTTTAAAGCAGTTTTTTCCAATTCTGTGAAGAAAGTCATTGGTAGCTTGATGGGGATGGCATTGAATCTATAAATAACCTTGGGCAGTATGGCCATTTTCACGGTATTGATTCTTCCTATCCATGAGCATGGTATGTTCTTCCATTTGTTTGTGTCCTCTTTGATTTCACTGAGCAGTGGTTTGTAGTTCTCCTTGAAGAGGTCCTTTACATCCCTGTAAGCTGGATTCCTAGGTATTTTATTCTCTTTGAAGCAATTGTGAATGGAAGTTCATTCAGGATTTGGCTTTCTGTTTGTCTGTTACTGGTGTATAAGAATGCTTGTGATTTTTGCACATTAATTTTGTATCCTGAGACTTTGCTGAAGTTGCTTATCAGCTTAAGGAGATTTTGGGCTGAGACAATGGGGTTTTCTAAATATACAATCATGTCATCTGCAAACAGGGACAATTTGACTTCTTCTTTTCCTAACTGAATACGCTTTATTTCTTTCTCTTGCCTGATTGCCCTAGCCAGAACTTCCAACACTATGTTGAATAGGAATGGTGAGAGAGGGCATCCCTGTCTTGTGCCAGTTTTCAAAGGGAATTTTTCCAGTTTTTGCCCATTCAGTATGATATTAGCTGTGAGTTTGTCATAAATAGCTCTTATTATTTTGAGGTACGTTCCATTAATACCGAATTTATTGAGCATTTTTAGCATGAAGGGCTGTTGAATTTTGTCAAAAGCCTTTTCTGCATCTATTGAGATAATCATGTGGTTCTTGTCTTTGGTTCTGTTTATATGCTGGATTACATTTATTGATTTGCAAATGTTGAACCAGCCTTGCATCCCAGGGATGAAGCCCACTTGATCATGGTGGATAAGCTTTTTGATGTGCTGCTGAATCCGGTTTGCCAGTATTTTATTGAGGATTTTTGCAACGATGTTTATCAGGGATATTGGTCTAAAATTCTCTTTTTTTGTTGTGTCTCTGCCAGGCTTTGGTATCAGGATGATGTTGGCCTCATAAAATGAGTTAGGGAGGATTCCCTCTTTTTCTATTGATTGGAATAGTTTCAGAAGGAATGGTACCAGCTCCTCCTTGTACCTCTGGTAGAATTCAGCTGTGAATCCATCTGGTCCTGGACTTTTTTTGGTGGGTAGGCTATTATTGCCTCAATTTCAGAGCCTGCTATTGGTCTATTCAGGGATTCAACTTCTTCCTGGTTTAGTCTTGGGAGAGTGTAAGTGTCCAGGAAATTATCCATTTCTTCTAGATTTTCTAGTTGATTTGCATAGAGGTGTTTATAGTATTCTCTGATGGTAGTTTGTATTTCTGTGGGGTCGGTGAGCTAGGAAGAAACTGCATCAACTAACGAGCAAAATAACCAGTTAATATCATAATGGCAGGATCAAGTTCATGCATAACAATATTAACCTTAAATGTTAATGGACTAAATGTTCCAATTAAAAGACACAGACTGGCAAACGATAAAGAGTCAAGACCCATCAGTCTGCTGTATTCAGGAGACCCATCTCACATGCAGAGACATACATAGGCTCAAAATAAAGGGATGGAGGAAGATCTACCAAGCAAATGGAGAACAAAAAAAAGCAGGGGTTGCAATCCTAGTCTCTAATAAAACAGACTTTAAACCATCAAAGATCAAAAGAGACAAAGAAGGCCATTACATAATGGTAAAGGGATCAATTCAACAGGAAGAGCTAACTCTCCTAAATATATATGCACCCAATACAGGAGCACCCAGATTCATAAAGCAAGTCCTTAGAGACTTACAAAGAGACTTAGACTCCCATACAATAATAATGGGAGACTTCAACACGCCACTGTCAACATTAGACAGATCAACGAGACAGAAAGTTAACAAGGATATCCAGAATTGAACTCATCTCTGCACCAAGCAGACCTAATAGACATCTATAGAACTCTCCACCCCAAATCAACAGAATATACATTCTTCTCAGCACCACATCGCACTTATTCCAAAATTGACCACATAATTGGAAGTAAAGCACTCCTCAGCAAATGTCAAAGAACAGAAATTATAACAAACTGTCTCTCAGACCACAGTGCAATCAAACTAGAACTGAGGACTAAGAAACTCAATCAAAACCACTCAACTACATGGAAACTAAACAACTGCTCCTGAATGACTACTGGGTACATAACGAAATGAAAGCAGAAATAAAGATGTTCTTTGAAACCAATGAGAACAAAGATACAACATACCAGAATCTCTGGGACACATATAAAGCAGTGTGTAGAGGGAAATTTATAGCACTAAATGCCTACAAGAGAAAGCAGGAAAGATCTAAAATTGACACTCTAACATCACAATTAAAAGAACTAGAGAGGCAAGAGCAAACACATTCAAAAGCTAGTAGAAGGCAAGAAATAACTAAGATCAGAGCAGAACTGAAGGAGATAGAGACAGAAAAAACCCTCCAAAAAATCAATGAATCCAGGAGTTGGTTTTTTGAAAAGATCGACAAAATTGACAGACCGCTAGCAAGACTAATAAAGAAGAAAAGAGAGAGGAATCAAATAGACGCAATAAAAAATGATAAAGGGGATATCACCACCGACCCAACAGATTTATTTAAAGAGAGTCAGTGCAAGGATTTCTCTTTCCTTTTCCTTAATCCCTTATGGCGAAGTTCATTGCTGATGCTGGTTGCCTATGCAAGGGAAGAGAAATCAAGGTCAAGCTGGACTTTTCCAGTTGGAAAAACAATCACCCGTATATCTTCTTTCCTCATGACTTTGGGAATCTGGCTGTGATTGAACTTGGATGTACCTCTTGTGTTTTTTATGTCTTTAGGGCAAGGACTGGGAAGACAGTCTGAGTTTGTCCAGCTCCCCTAGACTGACAAAATTCAGTACTTTTTAGTTTTAGTTCGTTTTTCTGCTTTTGGTTATGGCCATTGGCCATGGCAAAGAATGGAGGATGGGGAACATTACTCCAGAGACTGATTTTATTGTCTCTTCCTTAATCAGGTCCCAGGGAGGTCCCTGGGGCCATAAATAGTACTGTATCCCCCAGTGGATCTTACATTGATGACTTGAAGGATTCTAGAGGCTTATTATTTGGTTGGCAACTCATCTGCTGAATTTGTAAAAATGATTTCGAGTCAGTTACAGTGCCATTAAAGATGTTTACGTCTTTAAACAATATGTTAGTAACTTACATGCTTCCTCTTGGGTCATAACTCAGAGAGAGATATTAATAGAGATTCCAAACTCATAGGAAACTGAAAGCAAGGGATAAATGCCAATTATTGTACCATTATTATTACTTATTGGATAATTGCATGGTTCTCAAACTGTGTGCTTGTATACACGAGGGCATTACTGTGAACTCACAGAGGTGCTATGAGATACTTTAATTTTTCAAGGGATTACTGTGAACTCACAGAGGTGCTATGAGATACTTTAATTTTTCAAGGGAAGTAGAGTGATACGTAGCATTTTCCAGACACCGTGCAAACTACTAGCTCAAGGTATTTATGGTGTTAATATTAGATCTCACCTCCTCCCTTTTGATGATGTTGTTTCTTTGCAAAGCTGGGTTTTCCACAGGTCCTGTGATTAAAAAGCAAGTAGGGCACAAAAATCTGTGTGGAATAGGAAATAAAGGTGGTGGCATCCGATCTGATCCTAAAGCTTGAGAAGTTGTGCAATGCACAGCAGGCACTAAGCTGTTAAGGCATAAATATTTATTAAGTTGTTTGGACTTACTTACTGAATGAGTGGGGTTTTAGATATATCTTTTGGCCTAGAAGTGCTGTGGAAAAATTACTGAGTCAATAAGTTTGGGAACTGCTGGTCTAATGACCACACTAGCTCTTCTTCAAAAAGTTGGTTGTGTGATTGTTGCTGCACTCCCTACTGGTATACCAGTCCTACCTCATTCTTTTGGGATAACCCTAAGTCTACCTGGCCCTAGAAAGCATTTGAGCTTGTTGCCCCTTGTGAGAAGAGAGAAAACCTTAAAGCCAACTGATTAACTGGGTGATCTTAGCCCAGATCATTTATTGAACCCTTCCTCATCCTCCATCCCACAACTGAGCCTCTGAAAATGGACAGCAAGAGCATTAACTCCCGCCCTGTGCTGGGGGCTTGTATTCAGAGATGAAAGGCACATCTCAGTCCTCAAGGAGCTTATGCAGTAGGGAGGAAGATGGATAAGTGGCCCACCAATGACACTGCAGTGTGATGGGCCATAGGGATCGGTCATGCAGGGGCAGGGTGACAAGCTCAAAACTCAGACAGGTGGTTAAGTATGGCCAAGGGTCTCTGGGCTTGAGTTGGGCTTTGAAGGATGAATAGGAGTCCACCAGTTGAAAATGAGGGCAGAAGCGAGTGCCAGTGGGAAGTGCAAGGATGAGAAGTCATGAAGGAGCATGACTTGGGACAAGGATGGCTGAGAGGTTAACTCCTGAGGCCACAGGCCTTAACTGAAAGACTGTAGGCAGGAGAGCCCTGTGCTCAGCTCTGTCCTGTTCTCCTGTCACCGTGGAGCAGTGTGGAGGGTGGATGGTGGCCCCAGGCCAGAGGAGGAAAGGAAAGACAAGGTTGGACAGGAGAGACGTTAAGGAGGTGGGGTCGATGGAACCTGGACAAGGGAAAGGAAATTGCCGTGGACAACTCCTGGTTTCAGGTTTGTAATGGAGAGAACTGAGCCACACAGGGCAGAAGCTCGTAGGGAAGCCAAGGACGACAGACCAGAATGCCCTTGGCCTTGCATGTCAGCCGGTTATATAGCTGCCATCTCTGGAGCAGATTCTAAGTCTTTTTAGGGCAGGAGCTGTGTCTCCCTCATCTCTGTATCCTAATTCCTCCTTAACACAAGGCCTGGCCCACAATAGGTGCCTGATGAACAACAGAAGAGAAAGTCCTTTTTAAAATCAAAGGAAGGCCAGGCATGGTGGCCTTTGAGAGGCCAAGGCAGGAGGATCATTTAAGCCCAGGAATTTGAGACCAGCCTGGGAAATATAGCAAAATTCTATCTCTACAAAAAATACAAAAATTAGGGGCGGGCGCGGCGGCTCACGCCTGTAATCCCAGCACTTTGGGAGGCCGAGGAAGGCAGATCACAAGGTCAGGAGTTCGAGACCAGCCTGACCAACATGGTGAAACCCTGTCTCTACTAAAAATACCAAAATTAGCCGAGTGTGGTAGTGCTTGCCTGTAATTTCACCTACTCAGGAGGTGAGGCAGGAGAATCACTTGAACCCAGGAGGCGGAGGTTGCAGTGAGCCGAGATCACGCCACTGCACTCCAGCCTGGGTGACAGAGGGAGATCCATCTAAACGACAACAACAACAACAAAAATTAGCCAAGCTTGGTGGCATGTGCCTGTAGTCCCAGCTACTCAGGATGCTGAGATGCAAGGATCACTTGAGCCTGGGAGGCAGGGGTTGCAGTGAGCCGAGATTGTCCTACCACACTCCAGCCTGGGCAACAGAGTGAGGAGACCCTGCCTCAAAAAAGTAAATAAATAAAAGTAAAATAAAAAGAAGTGGTACAGGTACACAAGTAGAGGCTGTTACACAGCCCAGTCATCTGGAAAACCCAAAACGTGCTGTATTTCCAAGGTTCAATGGTATGAAATAGTCAACGTTAGAAAGGAAAAAAATCCCAAGTCCTCAGTAGCTTGAGTAAGTCTCTCAGACACTTCTCTTTGTTCTGAACCCACTTCCGAATTGGCTTCTGAAGAATAGATCTGGGCTGGGTGCGGTGGCTCACGCCTGTAATCCCAGCACTTTGGGAGTCTGAGGCGGGCAGATCACGAGGTCAGGAGATCGAGCCCATCCTGCCCAACATGGTGAAACCCCATCTCTATTAAAAGTACGAAAAAAATTAGCTGAGCATGGTGGTGTGCACCTGTAGTCCCAACTACTCGGGGAGGCTGAGGCAGGAGAATCGCTTGAACCCAGGGGGCAGAAGTTGCAGTGAGTCAAGATCACGCCACTGCACTCCAGCCTGGTGACAGATTGAGACTCCGTCTCAAAAAAAAAAGAAAAGATCCTATAATCTGAGCAGAAAAAATCATGGTCACCTCCAGAGCAGAGAACCTGTCTACTCAGAACCTTTGACTTTGGACCTGCAGATACCTGGGTGATGCTGGTTCCAGCAATTATCTGGCCCTTCTGTCACATTGTCGCGTCTTAGTGTGATGCATCTCTCTTTGGGATCTACATAGTCTTAGAAGCGTGCAACTATTCATGTGGGAGGATGCAAACGTTTAGGATGAGAATATTGTGTAGTCTTGAAATGTCAACTTCACTGAAAGGTTTTTAAATTGTTTTCATATTTGTATTAAAGCCAATATGATTAGATTATGGAGTGAATGTAAAATTTGTATGTATTCTTTTTTGTTTTTTTTTTTTTTGAGACGGAGTCTCGCTCTGTCACCCAAGCTGGAGTGCACTGGCCAGATCTCAGCTCACTGCAAGCTCCGCCTCCCGGGTTCCCGCCATTCTCCTGCCTCAGCCTCCCGAGTAGCTGGGACTACAGGCGCCCGCCACCTCGACCGGCTAGTTTTTTGTATTTTTTAGTAGAGACGGGGTTTCACCGTGTTAGCCAGGATGGTCTCGATCTCCTGACCTTGTGATCCGCCCGTCTCGGCCTCCCAAAGTGCAAATTTGTATGTCTCTTAAGATAGAATATAAGATGCCGAAGAAAGGCTGTTTCTTTGCTGTGGGCCGTTGTGGGCACTTCAGTGGGAAGGTTGGAGAATCATGGTGTGAAATGACAAGACAACAAGGCCACATCTGTACTTGGTCACTGGGGGTGACCATGTTTTTGTTTTCTCAGGCTACAGGATCCCTCCTTGAGGAAACGACTCGGAAGTGGGCTCAGTACAAACAGGCGTGTCTGAGAGACTTACTCAAGGAACCTTCTGGTAAGCATGTGTATTAGTTATCCATGGCTGGGTAACAAATTGTCCCAAAGCTTAGTGGTTCGAAACAGGAACCAGTCATTTATTACCTCTCATAGTTTCTGTGGGTGAGGAATTCAGACAGGGCACACTGGGGATGGCTTGTTTCTGCTCTGTAATGTCTGGAGTTTAGCTGGAAGACTCCCATGGCCTCTATACTTGACCAGGGCTTCCATACAGCATGATGGTGGGGTCTTAAGGGCCTGCCTAACCAAAGGCCAGATTGCCTTTCATGCCTTGGCCTTGAAAGTCATACAAGATCACTTCAGCCATGTTCAACTGGTCAGACAGCTACAAAGCTCTACTCAGACTAAAGGACCAGAAACACAGACCCCATGCCCCATCGTAAGGAAACATATGAAACCAGATGTATGTGGATGTGACCATCTTTGATAAAAGCCATCTGCCATGGCACACTCATCACCTGATTACATGACATGATTAGCTGCCATATATTAGCCTGGGAATCTGTTAAAGGGGGTGGGGGGTGCCCCATCTGCCAGGGCGTTAACTAAATCTGAATAGTAACATTTCTCTTATCCAAGGTGACACTAAGTTCAGAACATTCTAGCAAATATGTAATAGTTGTCTGCAGGCTGACTCTTTGGGTGCAGCGATGTGCACCATGCCCATCTCCAAAAGAAAAAAAGAAGAAAGTATCTTGGCCCATTGCCTCTGAGCCCACTGAGGACAATCCCCAGCTCTGGCTTCTTTCAGATCATTTAATTCAGAGGCCTTGAGATTGACAGGACACTGTGAACTCTCCCTTTCTTTCTTCATCCAAAGGCAGTCCCAGGCTTCAAGCCCTTGTCAGCTCCCTCTGAAGACCTCATGGGTCCAGGCAGGTTGTAGCCAAGCCTTGAGGTCAGCTGCAGGAACCACCTCTCATTTTGGAGAACACTGCTTTCTGAGGTCAAGGTAAGGCAGGTCTTCATCCAGAGCCATGCCATGCACAGCTCAGGTGAGCACTGCCTTACCAGGTGCTGACACCTGGCAGCCAGGTCGACACAGTGTCCCAAGCAAGCTCCTAACACCATGGTGTTTCTAGGGTTTCAATGCCAGGAACCTGGCCTTTTTTTCTTTTTTCTTTTTGAGATGGAGTATCGCTCTGTCACCTGGCTGGAGTGCGGTGGCGTGATCTCAGCTCACTGCAACCTCCGACTCCCTGGTTCAAGCAATTCTCCTGCCTCAGCCTCCCGAGTAGCTGGGATTACAGGCACACGCCACCACGCCCAGCTAATTTTTGTATTTTTAGTAGAGATGGTGTTTCACCATGTTGGCCAGGATGGTCTTGATCCCCTGATCTCGTGATCTGGAAACCTGGCCATTTTAGCCTAATAGGGAGCAGATGGTGGGGAATGGTGTTCTGCTTCCGGGATGTCAGGAGCTTGCAATATTAGAAGTTTGTGACCTAGTCTGAAATACTTCCATTTGATCCCGGGAGGCCCATAATGCAGAGTTTTAAGATTGTTGCTTCCCCTTGCCAAACACCAGGGTAAATCATCCCCTGAGATGGTCCAAATATCTAATAATGATCATTGAATTAGTGCTCAAATGGAGAGCTATGACTGTATAGTACTTGTATTGGATATGTGTGACCAAGGACCTTGAGTGTGTAGATCCCCTTATTCTGCTGGTCTTTTTGCACATTCACAGAGTAAATGTATCCTGGGATCTAACTGGTGAAGGTTTGATGATTATTTAGCTGATTGTGGAACATAAGGGACCGGCTGAGCCTCCAAGTGTCCTCCTTTCCCCAAGTTTCTGTGAAAGTTTAGTTCATGTCAAATAAAGTAAAATCGGCATGATGTGTACATTGACATCATTGACCAGAGGTCAAGTTGGGCAGACAAATGCACGTTGTTTGGGGCTGCATTCAGCATTCCTGTGGTCCCCAAATCATTCCCCATCCTTGACTCATCTAGAGAGTGGGCCACCCATGCTGGTTTCTGCACAGGTTACAATAGCTTCCAGTGCCAGGAAGGTGGGCTCCCATGGTGCCTCTGCCTCCATCAGTGGCATCCCTGGGCTGAAACACCAATGGTCATCAGACCCTTCTTCTCTCTTTAGGCATATTTTGTAACGGGACGTTTGATCAGTACATATGTTGGCCTCATTCTTCTCCTGGAAATGTCTCTGTACCCTGCCCTTCATACTTACCTTGGTGGAGTGAAGGTAATAAGTCTTATTTTTATCAATTTTCCCCAACCAAGTGCTTTTCTCAAGTCCTCTTTCCCCACAAACAGTCCCTGTCTAAGCTCTCAGGAATACATCTTCCTTCTCTTCTTCTGTAATTCTTCTATTCCTGGATGTTCCATTTATTTTTATGTATGTATGTATGTATGTATTTATTTATTTTTGTGGTTACATAGTAGGCGTATATATTTGTGGGGTACATGAGATGTTTTCTTACAGGCATGCAATGTGAATAGGCATGGAGAATGGGGTATCCATCTCCTTAAGCATTTATCTTTTCAGTTACAGACAATCCAATTACACTCCTTAAGTTATTTAAAAATGTACAATTAAGTTATTATTATTATTATTAATTATTATCATTTATTTTTTGAGATGGAGTCTCGCTCTGTTGCCCAGGCTGGAGTGCAGTGGCACAATCTCAGCTCACTGCAACCTTCGCCTCCCAGGTTCAAGCAATTCTCGTGCCTCACCCTCCCGAGTAGCTGGGACTACAGGCACCTGCACTCAGCTAATTTTTTTGTATTTTTAGTAGAGACAGAATTTCACCGTGTTAGCCAGGTTGGTCTCAATATCCTGACCTCAGGTGATCCGCCTGCCTCGGCCTCCCAAATTGCTGGGATTATAGGCATGAGCACTGTGCCTGGCCAATTAAGTTATTATTGGCGATCGTAACCAGTTGTACTATCAAATAGTAGGTCTTATTCATTCTTTCTATTTTTTGCACCCATTATCCCTCCCAGCCACCTACTACCCTTCCCAGCCTCTGGCAACCATCCTTCTACTCTCTATGTCCATGGGTTCCATTGTTTTGATTTTTAGATCTTACAAATAAGTAGCTCTCCTACTTCAAAGCTTCTAGAGTACAGATCCAGCAGCCACTAAATTTAGCTGCAGTGGGGATAAGAATGGCCACTGTCATGGAGAGGAGAAACAGGTGAGGCAGAAAGATTGGGATGCTAACCTCCACACAATTTTTAACTTGTTAGATGGGGAGGAAGGATTTTCAAAATACCTTTTGCATTCACATCGAAAGGAGGTGCCAATGGGTTAGTGCTTTTAACTCCCATGGGACTTGGATGGAGAATTTAACCACTTAGCTTGCTCTGATCTTGTTTCAAGGAAATAAACATAACTTAGATACCCTGGATAATATCCCATCCCTACCGGCCCCAGAAGCCTGACCTCTTCGTTATTTTATTCTGCAAGAGGAGGGAGGTGATTACTGGTTAGATTCCCGTTGCCTTTGACCACAGAACACCGGCAAATATAAGGACAACTAAAACTGTTCTCAGGAAACATAAGTGGTTACAAAGCTCCAGGCAAAACAAGGTGAGAACCAGCTTCTGAGAGGGTGAGATGATAGCCTTTCATATTTAATTTCAGCCCGATTAATCATCCCATTGTGCAACTTTGATGTCAATGTTTTGAGCCTCTGGAGCAGACAGAGAGAGTGTTTAGAAGGAAGATACATTTCTGGGTGGGAGAGTTAGTGACCTATTTTATGGAAGTGTTCTCTGATGAAATCTAGTTGGAATCAGCCCAAGAAGCATGAGAATGTGAGATTTTAGGGAGGGTGGAAGAGACAACTCGCTGGATCGGAGGGCTCTGAATGACTCAGGCTCAGTCCCCCTGGGAACAGCTGAGTGAGGGGAAAGAGCACTGGGTGTGGAGTCAGGAGCCCTGAGGTCAGACCCAGTCCCTCTATTTTACACTTTGGAGACTTTGGGCAAATTCCCACAGCCCTCTGAGCTTCCGCTTCCTCATCTAGGAAAGGAAGGAGACTTGCTAATTCTGAAGGTCACTCTGAGGAGGAAATGAGAAGGCACTCACAGGGTGCGCCGCAGAGCTGCCGCTCGGTCCGTGGGAGCTGAAGCTGAGTCCAGGGAGGAGCCCCTTGGATTCCTTCAAGTCTTTTTTTTTTTTTGAGACGGAGTCTTGCTCTGTCGCCCAGGCTGGAGTATAGTGGCCCTATCTCGGCTCACTGCAAGCTCTGCCTCCCGGGTTTATGCCATTCTCCTGCATCAGCCTCCCGGGTTTATGCCATTCTCCTGCATCAGCCTCCCGAGTAGCTGGGACTACAGACGCCCGCCACCTCGCCCAGCTAGTTTTTTGTATTTTTTTTAGTAGAGACGGGGTTTCACCGGGTTAGCCAGGATGGTCTCGATCTCCTGACCTTGTGATCCGCCCGTCTCGGCCTCCCAAAGTGCTGGGATTACAGGCTTGAGCCACCGCGCCCAGCCTCCTTCAAGTCTTGAGGCCCCAAACACCCAGACTCTTCAGTAGCATGTGGAGCCGATCCCCACTTCTCTGCTCACTGTCTACCTGTCCCTCTCTGCTCACTGTCTACCTGTCCCTTTCCAAGAGCTAAAAACACAGATCCATTCCACTGTAAGAGAAAATGAAGTGTTCAAAAAGCCACATTTACAAAGAAGTTAAATTAAAGGCTCTTTAAAAAAAAAATAGCTTGTGGGCTTCTGGAATGTGAAGGCAGTGTGATTTGCAAAAGGTGGGAAGTTACTCTTCCACCTGCCATTCCGTGCATTAAATCTTTAGAATCCAAATGGATCCCTGCAGCAAAAAGAGAATGTGGAGACCATGGAAGGGCACAGAGAAGCACATGTGCAAATGCACAGAGTGGAGGAGAGAGTCCTTGTGAGATGGGAGAGAGAAATGAGCATGGTCATATCAGAAGAGGGAGCGCCTCGCCTGTAGTCCCAGCTACTCCGGAGGCTGAGGCAGGAGAATGGCGTGAACCCGGGAGGCGGAGCTTGCAGTGAGACGAGATTGCGCCACTGAGTGCCTGATGACAAACAGAGGCTGTAACTGACGACTGAGGCTGGGGGCTAATGACGAAGGAAACTGGGTGTTAGTCACTAGGGTTTCAAACTCTTCTGTAGAGGAGGATTATGTGGAGCCCCAGAAGGTGTTAAGGCATAAAAATGGAGCTCAAGTTGTAGTCTGGGAGAATGACGTTGAGAGCATGTAGCTATTGGACCGAGAAATGGAGGAACCAGGGAGGAGAGTGGGGAGACTACTATAGTGTCCCAGAAAACGTCATGCTAAGGGTCTGGATTCGGGCAAGGGCAAGAGGGCGGAGAGAAGGAGAAAGATGAAAGAAAAGTGTTGGAGGTGGAATGCTCAAGACTTGTCATCAATTGGAGTAGAAACTGAGGGACAGAAAGGAGTAGAAAATGGAGGAGAGGAAAACAAACTCCTCTTCCTTCTCCTCCTCCTTCTCCCCATCTCTTCCCCATCTAAGGAATGGTCTCAGGGTCCACCTGGCCCCACCCAAGCCCACATCTCAACCAGTGGGTAGCCAGGTCCACTGGCTCCTCCTCTCCTCCATCCCTCACTGCTGTGGGCTCACCAGCACCCTCTGCTGCTTTTCCATGGCCTCCTCACGAGTCCCTGCCTCAGATCTGGCCCCCTCTAGGCACCTTTGGAAAACTTTCTAAAATATCATTCATATTCTGTCTCCCCGCCATCACGACCCCTACAAAAGGCATGCAAGACCTCCTGTTGCCTGGCCCTGCTGACCTCGTTAGCACTCTCCCCCACGTTCAGGGTTCTCTGCACTTCAGCCCAAGGAGCAACTCCCAGGCTCTGCACCTGGTCCAGCTCTTGCCACTCAGTACCTTGGCTCGCACACCTGCCCAGGAGGCCTCCTCACAGGCTCTGGCCATGCTCCTCTGCCTATAAAGCCCCTTGCAATTCTCAGCTCAGTCCTTTCCTCCTTCTAGAAGGTTTTTCAGACCTCACGCCTCAACTACAGATCTCTCCTCTCTGTGGCCTCTTTTTTTTTTTTTGAGACGGAGTCTTGCTCTGTTGCCCAGGCTGAGTGCACCAATCTTGACTCACTGCAACCTCTGCCTCCTGGGTTCAAACAGTTCTCCTGCCTCAGCCTCCCGAGTAGCTGGGATTACAGGTGCGCACCACTGTACCCAGCTAATCTGTGTATTTTTAATAGAGACAGGGTTTCACTATGTTGGCCAGGCTGGTCTCAAACTCCTGACCTCGTGATCCTCCCGCCTTGGCCTCCCAAAGTGCTGGGAATACAGGCGTGAGCCACCACGCCCGGCCTCTGAGGTCTTTTCTATACCTGTGCAGTCTTCTGTCTTAGCATTTATAATCGTTGACAGCGATTTTTCTTTGCACTCCCCCAGCCAGAGCTGAGCCCTCTTCATATATTTGCGTTCCCAGCACAAAGCATTATGGCTAGCACAGACAATGCAAGTGTCAAGAGACATTCTTGCCATTCACTCATTCAACTAATATGTATCAAGCACCTGTTGTGTGCCATGCATTATTTTTAAGTGTTTGGGATATATTAGTGACAAAAACCAAGTAAGATCTCCTCATGGGGCTCACATTCTCGCAGGAGAGACAGACAGTTATCAATAAGCATCATAAATAAGTGCAGACGATGTTTGAATGTGATCTGTGTTAAACAAGATGGGGAAGGGATAGGAAGGTTGCAGTGGGGTGATGTATCGCAGCTGTAAACTGAATAGTTAAGGAAGTCGTCGACGGCAAGGTGACATTTTGGTGAAGATGTAAAGAAGGTAAAGGTTTTAGAGGAAGGGTGTTCAGGCTGGAAGGACACAGCAGGTCAATGGCTCTAGGCGGGGACCATGGCTGGCCTGTTACATGAAGAGAAGAAGGCAGACGTGGCTGTGGTGAAGAGGGGAGAGAAGCAACAGGTTATGGCAGAGAATTATGGGCCAGGTCTTAGGGGGCTTTGTGAAAGGCCGGAAGAGTTTTTCTCAGAAAGCCCTTGGAAGATCTGGAGAGAAGTGTGACATGATGTGGCTGATTTTTTTTTTTTTTTTGGAGACAGAGTCTCCCTCTGTCACCTGGGCTGGAGTGCAGCGGCGTGATCTCAGCTCACTGTAACCTCTGCCTCCCGAGTTCAAGTGATTCTCCTGCCTCAGCCTCCCGTGTAGCTGGGATTACAGGCATGTGCCACCACACCCGGCTAATTTTTTTTTTTTTTTGTATTTTTAGTAGAGACGGAGTTTCACCACGCTGGGCAGGCTGGTCTCGAACTCCTGACCTCAGGTGATCCACCCGCCTTGGCCTCCCAAATTGCTAGGGTTAGAGGTATGAGCCACCGCAGCTGGCCTATGTGGCTGGTATTTTATTAAACTTGCTCTGACTGCTGGGTTGCCTGCAGATGTGAGGGGCAGGACTGTCAGAGGAGTCCCATCTCCCAGTGAGAGATGATAGTTCCACGGGATGGGAGCAGGAGTGAAAGTGGCAGTCCGATTCCATGTACAGAAGAAGGCAGGGATGACAGATTAGCTAGAGGACCTGAGGAGGGCTATGAGAGACAGAAGGGGAAGGTGACTCTGAGGTTTAGGGCCAGGGGACTGGAAGGATGGGTTTGCTATCCACTGAGGTGGTAAAATAGGTGGGTGGAGCAGATTTTGAATAGAAGAAAAAGAGTTTGGTTTGGAGTGTGTTGTTTGAGATGTCAGTTAGACACCCTACCTGCCAAAGGTGTCAGGGGAGCAGGGAGTTGTACCCTGTGGCTGTCCATTCATTAAATTCAGCAAATAGTTACTGTTGGCCCATGATGTGCAGGGCCAGGACTAGGAAGGACCAACAGATTTTGACTTCTGGTTTGCAAGCCTAGCCTCTGATCCTCCAGGTGGGAGGACCTTCTGGGAGAGTTTTCTGGGACAGATGTGACTGAGTCACAATGGCAGTCTGTCTGGGCACAGGGATTTTTCTCATCGTTTTCACACACCCTTTCATTTCTTCCCAAATCCTTCCCAAATCATGGAGAGTTGGTAGCAATTATTATCCCCAGTTCCTGATGAAAATGCAGGAAGGCAGCCGGGCGCGGTGGCTCAAGCCTGTAATCCCAGCACTTTGGGAGGCTGAGGCAGGCAGATCACGAGGTCAGGAGATCGAGACCATCCTGGCTAACACGGTGAAACCCCATCTCTACTAAAATTGCAAAAAATTAGCCGGGTGTGATGGCGGGCGCCTGTAGTCCCAGCTACTCGGGAGGCTGAGGCAGGAGAATGGCGTGAACCCGGGAGGCGGAGCTTGCAGTGAGCTGAGATGGCACCACTGCACTCCAGCCCGGGTGACAGAGGGAGACTCCGTCTCAAAAAAAAAAAGAAAACGCAGGAAGGCTTAGAGGTGTAGGAGAGGTAGGCCCAGGACACACTCATGCATGGATGGTGCATCCGGTGTCAGTCCCAGTCTGTCAGCCACGTGCCCACCACTTTCTCTTCTTCATAGCATGAGCCTCAGGAAGAGATACCCCACCTAGCAAGCATCGGGAGCCCAGACTGGTGTCTCCCAGCTGGGCTGAACCTTGGAGGGCTTATAACATCTCTGAGTCACCGGAGGCTGTTCGAACTCCAGAGACTTTGGGTAAACACAGCAGACATTAGCAGACCATGGTGTGTTACAAAATTGAGAAGCTTCCATGTTTTTCCTTCCATCCCAAATAAACATTGAGGATGTTAATGAGCCCCCAAAAGGGGAAGTGAAAATCCCTTGTCCCTGGGATTTTCCACAGCTCTGTGGCATGCTCAGGGGAACGGGCTGTGCGTTCTGACCTTTCCTCCAGAGCTTTGTTTACTTTCAGAGAGCTCAGGAAGGGCCTACAGACACTGTTTGGCTCAGGGGACTTGGCAGACGATAGAGAACGCCACGGATATTTGGCAGGATGACTCCGAATGCTCCGAGAACCACAGCTTCAAGCAAAACGTGAGTTTGCTCAGCTCAGTGAGGAGGCGTCCAGGGTCCAAATCACCCTCCTCCGGGACACTCCAGTGGCCTGCTGGCTCCAGGGGTCACACAAAGAGGCTTCTCCCAGCGCCTCTCCCCCGGGAAGCTAAGGAAGGTCCTGCAAAGCAGCAACCCTCATGGCGGCCATGGAATTTCTTCCACTAACTAGGCTGACTTGCAAAATCCTAAGAGAAGTCAGTCTTCCAGGGTTGATCCTGGCATTTGCATTTGCTGTTCCCCATCCTGGAGCACCTGTCCAAGCTCCACTGTGGCCGGTTCCTTCTCACCATCCAGGGTTCAGTCCAAATGTCTCCTTCAAAGAGAAATCTTCCAGGATCACCTAATCCAGAGGGTGCCCTGTGTGGTTACTTTCCTACCACATCCCCCCAACCCACCACCCACAACTTTGACCCCTTTATGGCGCCTGCCCCTCCCTGAAATTCTCACATGTTGCCTATTTGTTATCTAGCCCTCTCGCCCCAATGTAGATCCACTGGTGACAGAGGACTTGGTGCCTCGAGGGGGTGGCATGGCACAGGGTCTAGGGTCAGACAGCCCTATTTCCATTTCAAATAGTAAGAATGTTAATGAGCCTCCAAAAGGGGAAACGAAATGTCCCTTATCCCTGGGATTTTCCACAGCTCTGTGGCATGCTCAGGGGAACCATCTGTGTATTCATATCCAGACTCTGCTCTTTCTGGCTGTGAACCTGGTGCAAATTACCTCATCAGCTTGGGCCTCTGCTTCCTCATTCATGCCACAGGGGTCATATTTGCTGCATGTGACACTGTGAGGATTTAGTCATCAGACATCAGTTTCTTAGGAGAAAACCTGATACACGGTCAGCACGGTCTATGCAGGCATTCCTGCCCTATCCCCAGGGTCTACCATGGTGACTGGTCCGCAAGTCCCCATGGCTTCCCAGGAAAGGTTCTTTGGATGAACAAAAATCCATGCTTCAGACTTCTCTCCACGTATGTTCTTTCCAGGATCCTTCCACACCGTGCTTTCTCGCTGGGCTCTTGCTCTTCTCCCTGAGGACCTCCCGTTTGTCCAACATCTGCTCACTTTCCTTCAAAGCGTAGTGCAAGAGGCTGCACAAAGCAGAGGAACAGGTGTTTGGGGATCAGACAGATATCTACGGCCACACCTTGGTTTCTTTCGTTCAGATGGCCAGGCCACACACAGTAATGAAACATCTATGATGGGTTAGGTTTTTGCACCAGGCACTGGGAATAAACAGGGGACAGCACGCGGAGACTGCCTCCAGGGAGCTCAGAGCCTCGTGAGGTATAGGGACAGTGTGATCGTTGCTGGGAGGGAAGTGCCAGATGCCCAGGGTCAGGGAGGAGGGGGAAACTCATGTAGACGAGGGGCCAGGAAGAGTGGCCCTAGCTCTGCAGGGCGGGAAGGAGATGGCCATAGGAAGAGAGAGAGCAAGAGGGAGAAACACTCCTAGAGTCAAAGAACGCACAGGGCTCTGGGGCCACTTTGAGTGCTGCTGGGCAGGTGAGGTAGGGCCTGAGGAGGACACAGGTGAAGGTGGAAGCCTCAGGGGAGGTAGGTGATGAAGGCCTCCTGTGCCCGGTGAAGGACTTAGGACTTTGCATGTTGAAGGAGGGGAGGGACATTACTAACTCATGTGTTGACAGGTTTACTCTGGCAGATTGGAGAGGGGTGAGCCTGTCAACACACGGGTTAGTTATGGAGACTGGAGACTGGGGCCATGCTGGAGGCAGAAGGCAGGGAGAACAGGCAGGAACTGTGGCAGCAACTCAGGCCAGATAGGAAGAGAGCGCCCATGGGGTGGAAGAAGGGGGAGGGTGGACTCATAGGTTTGCCAAGGAGCAAGACGGTAGGACCTGGCTGGTGCTGGAGGCTGTGAGAGGGTAGAGTCAAGGACAACAAGATCGCAGGCTTCTGGCTTGGACCCTTGAGGAGACTTAAAAATGCCCCTCCCTGAGAAGAAGGATACAGGGAGAGGCCTTGCCCTTTGGGTTCTCAATATTTTGCTCCATAATTCTTTTTTTTTTTTTTCCTGAGACAGAGTCTTGCTCTGTCATCCAGGCTGGAGTGTAGTGGCATGATCTCAGCTCACTGCAACCTCTGCCTCCCAGGTTCAAGCAATTCTCCTGCCTCAGCCTCCTGAGTAGCTTGGACTACAGGTACATGCCACCACACCTGGCTAATTTTTGTATCTTTAGTAGATATGGGATTTCACCATGTTGTCCAGGCTGGTCTCAGACTCCTGACCTCAGGCCTGACCTGCCTTGGCCTCCCAAAGTATTGGGATTACAGGTGTGAGCCACTGTGCCTGCTCTTTGCTACCTAATTCTGTGCCCTAATTTGAACCTGCAAAACACCCCCACTCTCCGCCACCCCCCAAATTGTGTGTTTTTTTTTTTCCTGAGATAGAATCTGCCTCTGTTCCCCAGGATGGAGTGCAGTGACGCGATCATGGCCCACTATAGCCTCTACTTTCCAGGCTCAAGTGATCCTCCCACCTCAGCCTCCTGAGTAGCTGGGACTACAGGTGCACACCACCACATCTGTTATTTTTTGTAGAGACAGGGTTTCACCATATTGCCCAGGCTGAATTGTGGCTTTATTTCATGATTTAGTTGGAATTCTTTAGTTTTCTAAAGTCATTTAAATATTCTCCCATTAAACGTTAAAGATATTGTATACAATAGTTTAAAGTTTGGGGACGGGGAAGGCAAGGAGTTCAGTTTTAGAAACACTATCCATGTCACTCGTGCCACCTAGCCTCTCTGCGGGCATCTGTAAGATGGGGTTGAAAATATCCACTTTGCAGGCCTAATTGTGATGTTTCAGAGGGTAAAGAATGTGGAGTGATTCATCCACCTCCTGGCACACAGTAGGCCTTTGATAGTTGTGATTATTGCATTTCTTTTCTTTTCAGAGTATCTTCCCTGGACCCTACAAACACTTCTCTCCCTCCCTGGCCTCTCTGGTTCAGTCCTAGGGCTGTGATCATAGTTTGCTTGACACTGTGAGTTTTTTTGGTGTCTGTGATGGTAGCTTTTCTGCATTGGCTACTTGGTTGGATTGATGTGTGTGTGTTTGTGTGTGTGTTTGTGTGTGTGTGTGTGTGTGTGTGTGTGTGTGTGTGTAATATTTCATTTGACTTTCAAAACCCAAAAACCTAACTTTTTGTTAAGTTATTAAGGTCAACTCTATTTTATATAGTTTATTATTCTATTTATACATCTAGTAAGTAAAGCTACTTTCGTAGAGGTCCCCGATTAATTTTTGTTGACACAAACTAGTTATTTACATATCCTTTTACATTTTAAGCTGCGTTATTACATTTGATATGCTTTAGACATTTAAACTATGTTAAATAATTGTCATAACAAGAAAATCTTTCTTGTTTTTAAATAATTCTAGTTCACCGCATACATCAAATTTATATGATGAGTCTTAAATTTTCCTAAATATGTCAATACTGTTTTCATCACGGTTTCAACTTAAAGTTGAAAATCAGGCACTCTTCGATGTATTTCATATTGGAATCTTAATACTAACCTATTAGATCCTCTAATATGTCGTATTTTCTAAATAATACCAATTTCATATAGATTGTGCAAGTCATTTAAAAAACCGCTATATGAGGGATAGACTGAGGAGTAGATATGTGATGATACCACATAAAGTTTAATGTTTGTTAGAGGCTGGGTGCAGTGGCTCAGGCCTGTATTCCCAGCACTTTGGGAAGCCGAGGTGGGAGGATTGCTGGAGCCCAGGAGTTTGAGGCCAGCCTGGGCAACATGGCAAAATCCCATCTCTCTAAAAAAAAAAAAAATACAAAAATGAGCTGGGCATGGTGGTGTGCACCTGTAGTTCCAGCTACTTGGGAGGCTGAGGTGGGAGGATCACTTAAACCCCAGGAAGTTGAGACTGTAAGGAGCTATGATTGTGCCACTGCACTCCAGCCTGAGTGACAGAGCGAGACTCTGTCTCAAAAAACAAACAAACAAACAAAAATAGTTTAATGTTAGAATCTAACTGGTGGATATACAGATGTTCTTTATAAAGTTTCTTTAACTTTGGTGTATGTTTAAAATTTTCATAACAAATATTGAGGAAAAATAAGAAAAAAAATTCTATACGTGAATTTAACACAAAACATTCATAAATGTAGTGGTGTGATCAAACCTTGCCAAGATTGAGACACAAAACAAAAACTTTCACACTAAGGAGACAACCTGGCCCAAGAAAGGAGGGGTTTCCATCTCAGGAGACATGGTTGCCTATAGATCAAGATTTGTTTGTTCTGATTATCAATACCAGTGGTGCAGGTGTAATGTTAGCAACAGGCTCCCTGCTTCCACCCATGAAGAAAGAAAGGCTATGATTTGTTAACACTTGCCAATTTCAGTGGCATTAATGACCCCCCCATGGTCAATTTCAAGCTACCAGTGTGACCACAGAGTATGCACCATAGCGCAGCGTTAGACATGTTTCTCCTCATGCAGATACAACAGCAAAAATAACCCCAGTAGCACTGAACATGGACGTGTAGATATGTAATTAGGAAGTGATGAATTTTGAGTATTTATTGCTTTTATTCTGAATATAATTTATTCATTGCAAATTTACATCATTTAATTTTTTTTTTTTTTTTTTTTTTTTTTTTTTGAGATGGAGTTTCACTCTTGTTGCCCAGGCTGGAATGCAGTGGCACAATCTCGGCTCACTGCAACCTCCGCCTTCTGGTTTCAAGTGATTATCCTGCCTCCGCCTCCCGAGTAGCTGGGACTACAGGCACCCATCACCACACCCAGCTTATTTTTGTATTTTTAGTAGAGAAGGGGTTTCACCATGTTGGCCAGGCTGGTCTCGAACTCCTGACCTCGTGATCTGCCTGCCTCGGCCTCCCAAAGTGCTGGGATTACAGGTGTGAGCCACCACGCCCGGCCATCATTTAATTTTTAAGAATGCTCGTGTTTTACAACTGGTTCCCTGAAAATTTGCCAATCAGTTCTCGCAAGCCAGGATGACCATATCACTGGGTCTACCAGGGTGATTGTATTCACTCTTGCCAACAAGTTGAGCCCCAGGTTCACGTCTGTTAGAGGAGGCTGATCGTATTCAGATTCAACACGTTTCATAACCTAGCTATTTGCTGTAACGGGAGCCACCTGGCTGGGGCTCTGTTCCTTCAGAACCTCGTGGGTGTTGGCATGTCCTTGGCTCCCTTAAGTGTATCCTAATCTTCCATCAAGGCTCAGTGGCTCATAACTATAATCCCAGTGCTTTGGGAGGCTGAGATGGGAGGGTTACTTGAGGCCAGGAGTTTGAGACCAGCCTGTACAACACAGCAAGATTCCATGTCTAATCTTCCATCACACATGAAAAATCTTCAACTGGATCCTCCATGTCTTCAGGGAATTCTTTCTGACCCTCTTACTTTCCTACTGGATTTGAGTTAACAGAATTCTGTGATCCTTATACGGTTTTACTGTGTGAGAGGTCACACCTCTGAAAGGGATCAGAAGGACACCTGTAGTTGGATTGGATCCGGTTTATCTCAAGAATTTGTCTGACTTTTTTCACACCAAAGTTATGCTAGTGGCAGGCCTTGAATTAGGCAAATTGTGTATATATTTTTTTCTCCTGGGCTGCAAACTGTTTGAGAACAATGACAAAGTCACAGTCATATTTGAATATCACCCCCAAACCTCTGACCTACTACTGGGGTGCACAGTGGCCTTTGCATACAGTAGGCACTTAATAAATACTACATGAATGGCTTCACAAATTCTGAGTCAGTTGGTCTGTGGTGGGGCCTAGCCATCAATACTAGTTCCAAAGTTCCCCAGATGATTCTAATATGCAGCCAAGCTTGAGAACCACGAGTGTGCGGACACAGTGGCACCATCCCCAAGTCAGCAAATGGGGAGCACTAAGCAAGATTTGAAAACTGTACTTTTTTCAAAGACAGGAAGGAAAGATTCTCTCTTTGGAAAAGTGAGGACAAGGGCATTGCCTCCTCCCCTCTGCAAATGGCCACATTTCCAAGAATTCAAATACTTAACAAACAAAACAACTTCTGGCCATGTTTACCTGTGTTTCTAATAGAGGGTTGAAATTTTGCCCAAAAAAGGCCAGTGTTAGTAAATCTTTGCCCTTCAGAGTTTTGGCAAACAAAATATGTTATGTTCTTTCAACTAACGAGATGCTGGGGGTCCTTATGCATATTAAATGGCACTATTAAAGGAGATTTGTGTGTGTGTGTATGTGCATGCATAAGCATTAACAAGTGTGTTTAGATGACTTAGTATGAAATTATGTTTAATGGAATGAAATGATTATGCCTTATGTTCTTTAAAAAGTACTTTTTATTTTTAAATACATAATTTAATACATACATATGAATTGATATATCTGTATATAATTTTAATATATGGTATATCATTTTAATAATACATTTTAATTTTCAGTATAATTTATAATAGAGCCATTGATTATATGATTTTTACATTTTATTTTGAAATATTGAAACAGAAAAATTAAAAGAATAATATAGTAGACACTCATATACCCACTATTTAGATTCAAAATGTAATAACATTTTGCCACATTTGCTTTCTCTCTGTTTCCCCCTTTCTGAAATATTTAAAACTAATTTGTAGACATCATGAGATTTCACCCCCAAATTCACTGGGTACCTCCTAAGATTAAGGACATCATTCTACACAACTGCATTACCATTATTTCAACCAAGTAAAATTAACAGTGATTTTTATCACATGGCCTATTTCATCCATATTTAATATTTTTTCCAGTTGCTTTCCCAAACTTTTATAGCTTTTCTGCACTGTAAATATTTATCTCTCTTTTTTACAGCTGCATAGTATTTCACTTAGCATATCCACTAGTTTGTTCAGCCACTGTCCTATGGCCATCTGGGTTATTTCCAATATATATATATTTTTTTGGGGGGGGGACAGAGTCTTGATCTGTTGCCCAGGCCAGAGTGCAGTGGCATGATCTCGGCTCACTGCAAGCTCCACCTCCCGGGTTCATGCCATTCTCCTGCCTCAGCCTCCCAAGTAGCTGGAACTACAGGCACCCGCCACCACACCCGGCTAATTTTTTGTATTTTTAGTAGAGATGGGGTTTCACCGTGTTAGCCAGGATGGCCTCGATCTCCTGAGCTTGTGATCTGCTCACCTCAGACTCCCAAAGTGCTGGGATTACAGGCGTGAGCCACCGCACTCAGCTAATTTCCAATCTTTTATTCCTAAAAGCGCCACAGTGAATAACCTCAGATGTGTGTGTAGGCTAATATTTGCGGCAGTGTATCTTTTGGAAGATTTCTAGAAGTGGGATCACTGGATTAAAGGCAGATGCATATATAATTTTGTTAGATATTGCCATCGGGGTTATACATTTGCCCTCCCTTCAGCTATGTATGAGAGTACCTCTTTCCTCGTTGGGTGCGTATCACATATTGGTTAGAAAGTTTCTCATAAAGGTGTCTAAGTGACGTAACGTTCACCTGTTGGTACTAAGAGTGAGCTGGAGACCTGATGTTTTGGAGCCTCTAGGAAAGTAGCCAGGTTTTGTTAGAGACCTTAATGTAGAGGACAGTTGAAGAAAATCCTCTAAAGAAATACAATTAAACCAACTGTAGCAGGTGCTTTTGGCGCCCTGCCCACATCCCCTCACCCTAATCAATTCAGTACACAGCTGCTTAACTTCTCACCACGAGTGCATGCATTTCTTTGCTGGTTCTCTGGTTCCTGAAGCCCACTTGTTTGTTGAAATTCAGGCCATAAGTGCCGTGGAATTAATATACCTTGGAAGCCACCTTCAATCAATGGCTGGCAAGATTTGGTATGTTTCCATACCAACTCCCTTGGTCTTGGGGTTAGTTGACTCTGAGGATTCCAGAGCTTCCCCAGTGGGATTAAGCTCCAGCTTCCCACCATAGTAGCTGGCTTGATAACCCACCCTTTATTTGTTCTAACTGATGATTTTTTTCACTTTTTTTTTTTTTTTTTTTCTGGAGGCAAAGTCTCTCTCTCTTGCCCAGGCTGGAGTGCAATGGCTCAGTCTTGGCTCACTGCAACCTCCACCTCCAGGGTTCAAGCGATTCTCCTGCCTCAGCCTCCCAAGTAGCTGGGATTACAGGTGCCTGCCACCATGCCCAGCTAATTTTTGTATTTTTAGTAGAGATGAGGTTTTGCCATGTTGGCCAGGGTGGTCTTGAACTCCTGACCTCAGGTGATCCGCCTGCCCGGGCTTCCCAAAGTGCTGGGATTACAGGCGCGTGAGGCGCCGTGCCCAGCCAATTTTTTTCACTTCCTGTGCAAACTGTCTGCATTCCAATTCTTGTCTCAGGATCTGCTTCTTGGAAACCCAAACTAATTGGGACATAGACGGGAAAAAAAAAAAAAAAAAAAAGACATTTCCCCTAATTTGTTCCTAGAAAGCATAAAACACACACGTTTTAAAAATAAATAAATAGGTTATTTAATTAAATGCGTTAGCCTCATATATCCAATAAAATAAATCATGCTAAATGACACAGTAATGTCTTGATGTGCCACAGGAATAGTCCATTTAAAGAAACGACACCACTTTGTGTGCAGAAGCACAAAACACTTCTTTACTTTCAAAGTGTTTCATAGTCTGTTTGGAAAGACAAGATACATGTAAGCAAAGCATTAATGAATAATACAATTGACACCCCTATTTGTGAAACAAACCATAAGTACTTTGACAATAAGAGTTGACAATAAGCAGAGAGGCATTTGAGGAGGATTTCTTATAGGGGGTAGGTTTGTGCTGGTCTTAGAAGGAAAGATTTAGTTTCAAGGAGAGGCAAACAAGCGCAACTGGAGGTTGACAAGATTAGAGGGATCTTGATGAAGTCCATAGAGAATAATTCTAGAGAGAAACGTGGTTGGGATTGATCTGAAAGAGCTCAAAGGTTACATTGAGAGTTCTGCCTCCAGACCACCACTGCAAAAAATGTTAACAGAGAAAGAAAAAAACATACCACGTAGACATTTTAATCTACATAAGGAATGAAGAGCACTAGAAATAGTACATATGAAGATAAATGTTTTATCTCATTTAAAAAATATTATTTAAAGATAAATAAATTTAGTTTTTAAAACTACAAAATATATTAGAAATCAGTAACAGTAAGATGTCTGGAAAAATCCCCAAATGTTTTTTTAAAATAACAACATCCTTCGAAATAACCCATAAGTCAAGTAAAAAAGTATAAGATAAATTAGTAAATATTTTAACTAAATAAAAATGAAAATATATCAACAATTTTGTGATGCAGCCAAAGCAGTCATGGAGAGAAATGTATAACATTATTATTATTATTTACTTTAAGTTCTGGGATACATGTGCAGAACAGGCAGGTTTGTTATGTAGGTATACATGTGCCATGGTGATTTGCTGCACCTATCAACCCGTCATCTAGGTTTTAAGTCCTGCATGCTTAGGTATTTGTTAGCCTCATATCTCCAATAAAATAATGCCTCATGTCTCCAATAAAGTAATGATTAATTACATTACTCCTATTGTTCTCCCTCCCCTTGCCCCCCACCCCCTGACAGGCCTCTGTGTGTGATGTTCTCTTCCCTGTGTTCAAGTGTTCTCATTGTTTAACTCCCACTTAGGGGTGAGAGCGTGTGGTGTTTGGTTTTCTGTTCCTGTGTTAGTTTGCTGAGAATGATGGCTTCCAGCTTCATCCATGTCCCTACAAAGGACATGACCTCGTTCTTTTTTATGGCTGCATAGTATTCCATGGTGTATATGTGCCACCTTTTCTTTATCCAGTCTATAGCATTCTTATATTAGAAAATAGGAAAAATATCAAGTTAGTGGCCCAACTTCCACCTTAAGAAACTAGGAAAAAAACCTCAGCAAATTAAACTGAAAGTAAGCAAAAGAAAAGAATTAGAAAGGACGAATAGAATTTAATTAAATGCAAGGCAGAAAAATAATAGGAAAATAAATAAATAAAACCCAAACTTAGTTATTTAATCTTGGTGTTGATGGTTTTGAGTCTTTTCCATTCTGGTTTGATTTTTGTGCATTTTTGGCTGGAGTATCTCACAGATTTCTTCACTGGTGCTTTTTCTTCAGTTTCCTCATCATCAAAATCATCATCATCTTCTTCAGCATCATCATCTTCATCACCATCATCTTCTTCATCAGCCACAAGTTTTAATTTTTTCTGTGGAATCTTGCTACCACCTCCAGGGGCAAATTGCTTTCCAGATTATACTTAAGAGTTTCACATTCTCCTTCTCTTCATCTTCTGACTCTACATCTTCCTCCCCAGCTAAGTGCTGTCCACTAATCGGCCCCGAACCACGCTTCAACTGTAAGGCCATGTGTGGTGTGATTTGAAAGCCCCCAACAGAAACCACTGGCTGTGCAGACATTTTCAGAGTTGCCAGTGTTACTCTAATTGGACTGCCTTCGTATTTCATTGTCTCTGCAGCAGCAATGTGCAATTGTCCTTTGCACCAGCCCCTAAACTGACCGTTCTTAAAGATAAGTGGTGTTCCTTTTCATCAATTTCTACCTTAAAGGGATCATCTTTGTCACTCTTTAGTTCACAACCGAAAAGATAGTTCTGGGGCTTCAGGGGGCTCATGTTCAGTCCATTGAGTCCTTCATGGGATGGTGGCATGTACTTAGGTGGGGGAGGAGACGGACAGAGGTAAATGATCACTTCTCCAGGGAACAGCTGCGCAGGATGGAATCACACCAGCCAAACTTGATTATTTAAGAAGATCAATAAATTTGGTGAACCTCTAGAAAAATGAACCTTAAAAAGGGAAAAAATTAAAGATGAGAGAGAGAGAAAATGAGAGAGAGATCATGAATTACATTAAGAGACATGGGACATCACTACTGATACTTTATAGACATTAAAAGGATAAGAGATTTTTATGAATGCCTTTCTGTCAATAATTTCTACATGTTGGATACAATGGATAAATTTTTAAAAGAAACAAGCACAATTTCACTAAAGATGGACTAGATAACCAGAATAGTCCTATATCTATTATTAAAATTGCCTTGTAGTTAAAACTCTCTCACAGAGAAAACTTCAGACCTATGTAATTCCAATATGTAAAGAAAAAATAATGCCAATGCTACATGAACTCTCCAGAAAATTGACAAGGAGGAACTACTTCCCAACTCATCGTAACGATGTGGCCATCGTTAAACAGATGCCAAGACCAGACAAACACATTACAAGAAAATAAAACTACAGACCAAAATCTCTCATGAACATAGAACAAAAATCACATTTAATAACACAGAATTTCCAGTAAATTATCCTCTGTTCACAATCAGGCTACCGGGGACTCAGAGAAAATATTGCAATGTTTCATTGAGTCTTCTTCCAAGAGGTCATCTATGAAGACTTACTTCAGACAGAAAACATTCAGACAGAAATCTGGCCCTGTCCTTCAGAAGGAAGGACCCATAGACTCTAGGGACAGTGCTCCCAAGGGCAAAGAGCCCATCTTCATTCCCAAGGCACCCTCTTGTTCTGAACACAAGTCCTTTATGATATAGTGGCTCTTGGTGTATCAGTGCTGAGTTGTGGGCCCAGTTACAGGGGTGAGACCCACCGTGGGCTCTTCACTTGTTAAGGCTCGTTGGCCTCTGAGATGTACCAGAGAGCAGTCTAAACTACCCTATTTGGGTGTCAACAAGGATTGGGAAGGAAAAGTTTAAAAAAATGTTGGGAGTCCATGCCTAGGCCCTTGGTGGCCCTGGGTGTGGAGCTGGGGGTTGTGGCCACAGTCCCATGGCTTGGTGGTCATGCCTGCTCTTCCTCTGTGTTCAGGTGGATCATTATGCCTTGCTGTCAACCTTGCAGCTGATGTACACCGTGGGATACTCTGTCTCTCTTATCTCCCTTTTCCTGGCTCTCACCCTCCTCTTGTTTCTTCGGTGAGTAGAACTTCTGCAGACATGTGTTCGGGCAGGTATAGTAGCCCTCCTTCATCTATAAGGGATGTTCTAAGAGTTCCAGTAGTTGCCTGAAACCAGAGGTAGAACCAAACATAGTGTTCAAACCAGGGATAGAACCAACCCTATGTTTGGTTCTATCCCCATGTTTTTTCCTATACATACATACCTGTGATAAAGTTTAATTTATAAATTAGACACAGTGAGAGATGAACAACAATAACCATATTAAAATAGAACAATTATAACGCTATACTATAATAAGAGTTATGTGAATGTGGCCTCTCTCTCTCAAAGTATCTTATTGCACTGTGTTCACCCTTCTTTTGTGATGGTCAGTGTTAGATTTCATCACTTTACTCAGAATGGCACATAATTTAAAACTAATGAACTATTTATTTAATTATTTATGTCTAGAAGTTTTTTGTTTAATATTTTTGAGCTGCAGTGCACCATGATTGACCGCAGGTAACTAAAACAGTGGAAAGTAAAAGTGTGGATAATGGGGGAATTATGGTATTGTGTAATTTGCTGGCTACCTCTAGAAGGCGCTGGAAGACTGGGCTGGATGTGTCATGAATCATCAAAGCTGGAAATGACCTGAGAGAGGATGAGGCCCATCCATCCCATTCTGCAGATGAAGGGGAAGAAAGGGATGGCAATGTCCCAACCAGAGGCATTGAGTCGCCTCTGGCCATAAAGCCAGTTGGCTACACAGCTAGAACTTGAACCCAAGACTCCTGACAGCTTTACTTCCTTTGGATTAGACACCTGCTGTGTGCCCGGCCCTGGTGTAAATCCCTAATCACACCCATTACCACCACAGCCCATTCCCACTACAACTCAATCAGAGGCATTCTTTTTACAGAAGAGATTAAGAAGCTTCCCCAAGGCAAACAAGTGGGTGGAAGAGCTGGGATTTTAATTCAGGGCCCTCGGACTCCAATTAGCTATCAAATGTTAAGTGCTTACTCCTAAACGCATTACATGCATTAGGTCGTTTAAATGTCATCCCTAATTCAAATTAGGATTCATTCTATTCCTAGGAGGTTAGCATTATTATTATCCCCCTTTATACGTGAGTTAATTGAAATATGGAGAGATGAAGTAACTTGCCCAAGATCGCCAGCTGGTGGGTAATGAAGCCAGGATCACAAGCAGGCAGTCCAGGATCTGAGCACTTTCCCTCCCTAAACTTTCAGCATTCCAAAGCCTGAGTGCCTTTTACTAAATCATGTTTTTAGAAATCACCCAAGTGAGACATTTATGGACCCACTAGAAAGCTCTGCAAAGCTGTCTCTTGTCTCAGGAACGTAAGCGGATATAACGTGGCAGAATGAGCATTTGACATAAGTGTAGGAGATCTGGATACCAGCTCCAGAGCATCTCTCCACTGGGCTCTGTTAGCCCTAGGTTGGGCCTCATGTGACTCCTCAATCCTGAGATGTTCTGGAGCTCCTAGGGTAGAGTCATGACTATCGATCCCATTGGGAGAACCATCCTTGAGCTACGGGAGAACTCTGCAGCTTGTACCCACTGATTATCTGTGACCTCCTTCCTCCATGCCCTGTTCCAAAGTCCCAGGACCAAGCCAGGAGAAAATAACTGCCCAGCCCTGTAGAAAGTCACTTCAGCCAAGCCGGGGACAACCAAGTATCAGTTCTGCCTAAGGGTTGGGGAAAAGTGAGGTCCAGTCGCTGCCCTCAAATAGCCTGCAATCTAGTTAGAAGAATGCATAAATCCTAAGACAGAAGAATCTGCCTCAAGTTCTTTTTGGAAATTAAAAATGTAACAATAGCTCTAAAGCAAAATAGGACAGGGTATGTGCTGCCCAGGGAGCACAGTGGGGGGAAGAGTTCTTTCCTCTGGCCACAGCAAGGATAAATGTCACACCACACACAAAGAGCCTGCAGGAGACTCCAGGTGTGTAAGGAAGAGGTGACAAGGGCTAACAATTTTCTGGACACTTACTTATGTGCACAGATTGACGGATTTAATCATCCCACAACCCCTGGAGGTAAGTGCTCTTGTTCTCAGAAGCAGAAGAGCCTGGGAGACCTATACTTTGGCCTGAGAGTTTCTGTGTCTGAATCTCAGCTCTACGATTTGCTGCTCTGGGACTTTGGACAGATGACTTCATCCTTCTGCTTTAATTCTTTCATTTATAAAATCAGGGTAATAATGGTGCTATACCTCCAGTGGTGGTAAGGAGTAAGAATACTCAAAAGTAGCTGCATATATAAATAATTTGGAACACGGTTGGCATGTTGAAGATGCTTTGTAGATGATAGCTTTTTTTTTTTTTTTTTTTGAGGCAGAGTCTCGCTCTGTCACCAGGCTGGAGTGCAGTGACGTGATCTTGGCTCACTGCAACCTCCGACTCCTTGGTTCAAGCGATTCTCCTGCCTCAGCCTCCTGAGTAGCTGGGATTACAGGCACGTGCCACCACACCCAGCTAATTTTTATATTTTTAGTAGAGACGGGGTTTCACCATGTTGGCCAGGGTAGTCTCAACCTCCTGACCTCATGATCTGCGCATCTTGACCTCCCAAAGTGCTGGGATTACAGGCATAAGTCACTGCATCTGGCCAGTGATGACTATTATTACTCCCATTTTACAAATGAGGAAAATGAGGCACAGAGATTTAAGGTCACATAATGCAGCAGTCCAGCTCTGCAGCCTATACTATGACCCTCTGTCTTTAGTGAGAGATACACAGACATAAAAGGCATAGGCCTGTTGGTCAGAGCCATTCTTTCCTGAGGGAAGGCACTCGGTTTTCTCCTTGCACAGAAAACTCCACTGCACACGCAACTACATCCACATGAACTTGTTTGCTTCTTTCATCCTGAGAACCCTGGCTGTGCTGGTGAAGGACGTCGTCTTCTACAACTCTTACTCCAAGAGGCCTGACAATGAGAATGGGTGGATGTCCTATCTGTCAGAGGTAATGCCCTTCCCCACTGTTTAAAGTGGGCTCCCCACCTGATGGGTCACTACTAAGAATCAGAAGGCAGGCAGGTGGGACTAGGGAGGGGCAGGTGGGACTAGGGAGGGGCAGGCAGGTGGGACTAGGGAGGGGCAGGGGGAGATAAGAGGGTTTCCTAGATTTTCTGGCTAGAGAAGCAGTACATGACTTATCAAAACCACCACCTGCCCAGGTGAAGGAAACCACAAGCAGAAGGGTTCACCATGGCTGCTGTATGTCTTTGGGTGGGAATTTCTTCATGTGCAAACAAAAGAATTGGACTAGATCAATGCATTTTACAATTATAGCTGGCCGTCTGTATCTGTGAGTTCTGCATTCATGAATTTAACCAACTAGGGATAGAAGGTATTTGGGAACAAAAAGGAAGATTGTGTCTGAACTGAATATGTACGGACTTTTTTTCCTTGTCATTATTCCCTAAACAGTACAGTATAACAGCTATTCACATAGCGTTTACATTGTATTAAGTATTACAAGCAATCTAGCTATGATTTAAAGTATATGAAAGGATGTGCATAGGTTATAGGCAAATACTCCACCATTTTATAGAAGGGACTTGAGCATCTGTGGATTTTGGTGTCCACAGGGGATCCTAGAAACAATCCCCCAAGGATATTGAGGGACAATTGTACTACTTTCTTAAAGCAGCAGTGCTTTTCCACATCGAAATCTGCATCTATTGAGATGGTTTTTCCTTTATCCTGCTAATGATGCAGTAACCTATTAAACTAACCTTGCATTCCTGGAATAAATCCAACTAGGTTTTGACATATTATTTTCTTTCTCCTAAGTTGCTGTCTTTAGTTTGCTAATACTGTGTTTTGTTGAGTATTTCCTTGTTGACATTCATGAGAAAGATTGGCCTATAATGCCTTTGTCAGGCTGGTGATCAAGTTTGTGCTATCTTCTTAAAACAAATTAGAATTTGTTTCCTCTTTCACTATTCTCTGGAAGAATTTATTAAAGATAAGTATTATTTCTTCCTTAAATGTTTGATAGATTGTGCTGATGAAGCATTTTGGACCCAGAGGTTTCTTTATTGGAAAGTTATTTATTTATTTAGAGATGGAGTCTCGCTCCGTTGCCCAGGCTGGAGTGCAGTGGTGTGATCTCAGCTCACTGCAAGCTCCGCCTCCCAGGTTCACACCATTCTCCCGCCTCAGCCTCCCGAGTAGCTGGGACTACATGTGCCCGCCACCACGCCCAGCTAATTTTTTGTATTTTTAGTAGACACAGGATTTCCCTGTGTTAGTCAGGATGGTCTCGATTTCCTGACCTCGTGATCTGCCTGCCTCGAGCTCCCAAAGTGCTGGGATTACAGGCGTGAGCCACCGTGCCCGGCCCTGGAAAGTTTTAAACTATGGATTAATTATGAATCTTATATCCAGATTCTATTTCTTCTGTCAGCTGTAGTAAATGAGTTTTCCTAGGAATTTGTCTATTTCATCTAACTGTTCAAATTTATTGGCTTAATATTGTTCATGATATTCTCTTCAGATCTTTTTCAAGTCCATTGGATCTGTAAGAGTGTTCTCATTTTCATTCCTGATATTGATAATTTTATCTTTGCTCTTTTTCCTACCCTTTGATCATCTTGGCAACAAGTTTCTCAATTGGACCTTTCAAAGAATAAACTTTCGGCGTTGTTGATTATCTTTATTTCATGTTTTCTGTTTCATTAACTTCTGCTTTTGTTATTTCCTCCCATGTACTTTCTTGGGCTTAATTTGCTATTCTTTTTCTAACTTTTTTTTTTTACGTGATCCTTAAAATAATTGATAATCAGATTTTTGTTTTTTAAAACATGCACTTAAGGCTATAAGTTTTATTATATAAGGTTTGGTATTAACCATATACTGTAAGTTCATGCAATATTTTCTTTACCTTTGGTTAAGAAATACTTTCTACTTTCTGTTTTATTTTTTTCTTTGATCCATGAATTGCTTAGAAGTCTATTTTCTAATTTCCAATTGTGAAAATTTTTTAATTATTGATTTTAGTTTAATTGAACTGAGGTTAGAGAACATACTCTTCAGTGTTTCCATTAGGGCAATTGCTGATGGTGAATTTTCTACATTTTTGTCTGAAAATGTCTAGAATGTTAAAGAGGAGGCTGGCCTTGAAAACCTACATGAAGCCCTCCTTCCTTCACATTTTGATATTATTGCCAACCTCCCTGAGATGGTCAGCAAGGGTCTGGGGGAGGCCAGAGCAAAGAAGGAGGGGGCTGGGCACGGTGGCTCACACCTGTAATCCCAGCACTTTGGGAGGCTGAGGCAGGTGGATCACAAGGTCAGGAGATCAAGACCATCCTGGCCAACATGGTGAAACACCATCTCTACTAAAAAAAATACAAAAATTAGCTGGGTGTGGTGGCACACGCCTATAATCCCAGCTACTCAAGAGGCTGATGCAGGAGAATCACTTGAACCAGGGAGTTGGAAGTTGCAGTGTGAGCCGAGATCATGCCACCACACTCCAGCCTGGTGACAGAGTGAGACTCCATCTCAAAAAAAAAAAAAAAAAAGGAGGGGTTGTCCCTGGGAGGTCCTTCTCCCCCTGACTTGGAGTCAGATGCAGGGGAGCCTGGACTCACCCTCAGGTGTTTTGTCTTCTGCAGATGTCCACCTCCTGCCGCTCAGTCCAGGTTCTCTTGCACTACTCTGTGGGTGCCAATTACTTATGGCTGCTGGTTGAAGGCCTCTACCTCCATGCGCTGCTGGAGCCCACAGTGCTTCCTGAGAGGCGGCTGTGGCCCAGATATCTGCTGTTAGGTTGGGGTAAGTGACCTGACCTCCAGCCTCCTCTCTTGAGGATCCATCAAAACATGGGAGCCCAATAGAGACTTTAGTTGGACTTAGAAACCTAACTGGAGGTTGCTTCCGGGACATATAAATCCTCAAGGACAGGAAGCTTTGAAGAGGGGTGTGTGTGTGTGTGCACAAATGTGCATATATGCACAGGTGCTATAGGTTCAACAGCCCAATGGACACATTCAAAAATTGAGAAAGTCTGGTGGAATCTGATGATATTCCTCCTACCCTGTCCCCAACTGTATTAGTCCGCTTGGAACGTCAAAACAAAATACCAGTGTAGTTTAAACAACAGACATTGATTTCTTATGGTTCTGGAGGCTGGGAAGTTCAGCATGCTTGGGTTCTGGTGAGGGCTCTCTTTCTGTCTTGCAGTCAGCTGCCTTCTTCCTGTATTCTCATATGGTAAGGAGACAGAGAAAGCAAGCTCTCTGGTCTCTTTTTATAAGGGCACTAATCCTGTCATGAGGACCCCACCCTCATGACCTCAGCTAAACCTAAGTACTCACCACCAAAGGCCCTGTCTCCAAGTTCCATTGCATCGGGGGTAGCACTTTAACATATGACTTTTGGGAGGACACCTATATTTAGTCCATAATACCAGGTCTTCAAGAAGAGGTTTTCTGATTAAAAGTAATATGACCAAGAGTATCCAGATTTGGACCCCCTACCTCCACAAACCCTTTGGAGAATTTGGTGGTGCAGGATTCAGAGGAAATAACCTGGGCCAGTAATTCAGGAGATTTGGGTTAATACCCTTGGATTTATTCTCAGCTGCTTTGTGACAAGTATCAGGTTGCTTTCCCGTTCTGGGCCCTGGTTTCTTGGGTGGTAAAACAATGGATCGGCCCTGTGCCACTCTAGGTCTCCCCAGCTCTCACAGTCCACAACGCCATGATATTAGGTTTGATGTTTTAACCCCCTGTGGTTAGCCCCATCAGCTGTGGTATGAGGCAGGCAGGTTTGGCCAACCAACTCCTAACTACATTTCCCCATGTTTTCTCCGCAGCCTTCCCTGTGCTGTTTGTTGTACCCTGGGGTTTTGCCCGTGCACACCTGGAGAACACGGGGTAGGTAATTTACCAGGTTTTACTCTTTCATGAGCCAGTAATTCCCAGGCATGCCTAAATACAAAGAATTACATCATTTTACCAAAGAAAATATCCATCCCTTCTCATTTTGGCCATCTAGAATATTCTTAGGAATGGGAGATAAGATAATGAAAGATCTTATAGCGATTAGTTTATTAATTTAGTTACACATGCAAATTAGCTCAAAGATGCTGTGTAGGTTAGCGGCAGCCCTGGGTATGTAAGGGTAAAAATACAAGAATGGTTATTGCAGCATTGTTCATAGTGAGAAAAAAAAAAAAATAGAAAAACCAAACAAACAAAAAACCACTGAATGCTGGTCAACATGGGAATCATTGAACAAACTATAATATACCTATATTGCAGAATATTATGAGACTACTTAAAGAAAAACAAGTTAGTTATTATGAACTTTTAGGCACTGATTCTCCACAGTGTATTTTAAGCCTATTGCTGAAACGTATATGGTGTGATCCTGTTTTTTTCCTCCAAATAGCACACACACGCAAAAACTATGTATTTAGGAATTTATGTTTGTATGAACATGGAGGAAAATTTTGGAAAGATTTACACACTAGGCTGTTACCACTGAAGAGCAATTTAATGTTAAGGAAAGTAAACGGTACCAGTGCTAACAGGAAGGGATTTTAGTTCTCTCTTCTGCGGCTCCCACCCCTCGGGGGAATGATTGGTGGGAAGTAGGGCTTGAGTGCAAGCATCCTTCTTCCAGACAGCATGAGACTTTGACTTTCAACCTCCTCTTGTTTTTAAGTCTTCTTCTGCCTGCTCTTTGACCTCAGGTGCTGGACGACAAACGGGAATAAGAAAATCTGGTGGATCATCCGAGGACCCATGCTGCTCTGTGTAACAGTAAGGACCATTCCATCCACCTCTTTGTCTCTGAGCCTAGCAGCCCACTCCCGTCCCCCAGATTCTCTGATTCCTTGAGAGAGAGAAGCTGAACTATGAGCATTTTCTGCTGAATGAGAAGTTAGAAGTTTCTTGCTCTGGTTCAGGACCTCAATTTGGAGTTACGTGGTAAGCCTCCTTCCCTCTGGGTCTTCAAACTATGTAAAGAGACCTGCAGTCAGCTCTGTGGTCCTGTATTGAAGGGCTGAGATGTGTGCAAGGCCCTGTGGATACCGATGCCTTTAGTCATGGAGGAGCCCAGAATAGCAGGGGTATCGGCTTATATCCATCCACAGGAGGGAGGAAGAGACAAAGGGAATGTCTTTTAGAGGAGGAAAACACACAATTAATATTAACCCAAAATTGTGATGCAGATTAGAATCAAGACATAGATGCTACTCTGAGACCTTAGGGAGGAGGGACCTTTAATCATAGTGGTCCAGAATATTCTGGATGGAAAAGGATGGCCAACCCAGAGTCAAAAATTCCTTTAGATAGTAGAGTATGAGGATGAGATGTGTCAAATCTCATTCTAGCAGGAAGGGGCAGGAAGTTGGCAAACAGTGGGAAGGGTTCGCAAGATCCCAGACGGAGGCAGAAAGTATCCCTGCCTAGACACAGCACAGTCATCTCCGGGTGCCCACCAGGCGTCGAACACTGCCTGTTGTTCTCTGTCCACCCTGTTCCCCAAGGCGTTGCTGGATGATCTGTTTTTGCCATTTTATGTAAATAATCTGGCATTGGTGGTACCATGAAAGAAAAGGCTAGTTTTTCTAGGGGAATGTCAAAACTTGTCAATAATAGAAGGCAACTCTCTGTCTAGACCTGGGTGTGACCTGGAGGGAAAAATGTTCCTAGAAGTGGTGGGAAAACAGAGTGTGAACAGGCCTGTGTCACCTCTAGTCTATGAGGTGGCATGAATGCTGCAGTATCTTCCCTCCCGTCACTGGACCTGCAGCTGATAGTGTCCCAGATGAGGTCTGGGCACACACACCCCACACATGGTGTGCTTAGCCCTGCCACATCCCCCCGCCCTCCACAATCCTCTCTCCAGCCACGCTGCCCAGCTGGGGTCCTGTCTGGACACCTCCACCACTGTCTCAGAAACATTTATTAAGCACCTCTGCATGCCAGCTCCATGTGTAAGTGCTTTGTGTATGAGTGTATGAACTCATGTAATCTTCTCAACCAGCCTATGAGGATATGCCATTCTTAGGTTTATTTTACTGGTGAGCACACTGAGATGAGAAATTACTTGCCTAAAGTCATAGAGCCAGTCAATGGAAAATTGGATCTCAGCCCAAAGGGGTGACAGCTGGTACTTTTAACCAAACACTGTGAAGCTCAAAAACTATTTACTGCCTCCAGCCCCCCACGCCTGCCACACTGAATGCTGCAGGCTCTTTTGCATCTTAGTACCTTGGTTCAGACTCTCCTGTGGTTCCAACTCCTTCCCTCGCCATCTTCTCCACCTGGTGATCTGTTCCTCATCTTTCAAGCCTTGGGTCAGGCATCCGTCTCTCTGTGCTGTTCTACCTGGATGCTCACCTCACAAAGTAGGAATGGCCACGCCCTCCTTTGTTCCTTCCCAGATCCTGTGCAGGCTTCTGCTCCAGCCCTCGCCAACACCATTTCAAGTGTCTCTTTAAAACCTGTTTTCTGCCACTGTGAACCCCATGTTCTGATCATCCTGGCAGCCAGCCCAAGCATAAGGTGGGTTCTTGAGAAACATTCAGTGGACACTCACGGCCTGCACTCTGGACCCTGGAAGGTTCTTGCTAGCCAGGCAGAACAAAGCAGGATGGAAGCCAGAAGCCATCCCTAGGAGAGCATTCAGGCATGGTCCAGCTGGGTCCCTAGTGTTTACTTGCAGTCTTCTAGAATCTGTACCAATGATTCTCAAACTGGGTTCCTCTTGAAATCCCCTGGGTGTCTTTACAAATTCTTTCTGCCTGAGTCCCACCCCCAGACATTTATGTTTCATTGATCTCAGGAGTGGCCTGAGTTGAAAAGCATGTTGCTACACCCTTGCTTTTCAAAGGATGGTCCTCAGACCAGATAGCACCAGCATCACCTTAGTGCTTGTTATAAATTCAGGTTCTTCAGCCACATCTCTCAGGCCTGCTGGATGCGAATCTGCATTGTAACAAGCTCGCCAGGCTTTGGATGCACATGAAAGTTTGTGAACCTCTTTGTCTACACCTGGAGTTCTCAAAACTGGCTGTGTGTTCGAAACATCATGGTGGCTTGTACCCCAGACCTATGACATCAGAAATTCTGGGAGTGGGACCCAGGCACTGTACCAGGCACTGTAGTTCTTTCTTTCTTCCTTTCCTTTCCTTTCCTTTTCCTTCTTTTCTTTCTTTCTTTCTTTCTTCCTTTCTTTCTCCTTCCTTCCTTCCTTCCTTCTCTTTCTCTTTCTCTTTCTTTCTTTCTTTCTCTTTCTCTTTCTCTTTCTCTCTCTTTCTTCTTTCTCTTTCTTTCTCTCTCTCTCTCTCTCTTTCTTTCTTTCCCTCTCACTCTCCCTCTCATTCTCCCTCTCTCTTTCTTTCCTTCCTTCCTTCCTTCTTTCCTTCTTTCTTTCCTTCTTTCTTTCTCTTTCTTTCTTTCTCTCTCTCTCTCTTTCTCTCTTTCTCTCTTTGTTTCTTTCTTTTCTTTCGAGAGAGGCTTGCTTTGTCACCCAGGCTGTACAGCAGTGAGATCCTGGCTCACTGCAACCTCTGCTTCCCGGGTTGAGGCAATTCTTGTGCCTCAGCCTCCCTAGTAGCTGGGACTACAGGCGTCCACCATCACACCTGGCTAATTTTTGTATTTTTAGTAGAGATGGGGTTTCACCATGTTGGTCAGGCTGGTCTTGAACTCCTGACCTCAAGCAATCCACCTGTCTCGGCCTCCCAAAGTGCTGGGATTACAGGCATGAGTTACCGCACCTGGCCCACTGTAGTTTTAAAATCCCAAAATGATCCTTGTGGACAGCCAGGGCTGAAACTACTGCTTTGGACCTTGCTTTGGCCTTCTATGGCTGGCTGACTCACGTGCTAATTTCCCTTGGTGCTTCCTAGCTGGGACAAGAGAACATGCTCTATCTTCTCACTTTGGATAAAATGACCTTTACATGCTGTTGCTTCTATGACTCCAGTCATGGTCAGCTCTACTGAAATGGCCACTCTCACCGTAGCTCACGGTGGACTCCTTATCTTCCCATTCAGACCTCTCCTGCTCACTCTACCCAGAAAAAGGCTCCACAACCCACCTACCCAGGCACCCAAGCTGGAAAGCTTGGTGTTCTCCTAATTTCTGTCCTCCTCGTCCCTGCAACATCTATTCAGACTTCAAGTCTTGTCAATTCTTCTTCTAAAGATCTCTCCAAGCCATTTCCTTCTCCTTAATCCCTTGGTCTCTGCTCTTCTTCAGCCTGTTGTGATTTTGTTTGTTTGTTTTTGTGCAGACCTCTGCAAAAACCTCCTTTTTGGTATCTCTTCTTCATTCTTGCCCCTGACAATCCATCCTCTTGTTGCAGCCCGAGTGATCTTTTTGGAGTAAAATTTGATTATGTCTCTGTTCTACTCGACTGTTTAATGGGTCACTATTTCCCTCCGATCTGGTTCTAAACTCCTTAGAGTAGAGGCATTCCCTCTCTACTCACCTAACCAGAAGTGCCCTCTGCTCTACTTGTGTGGATACATTTAAAGTTCTCCAAATCCACCATGGTGTTTCCCCCCTCCCATGCACACATAGGCCTCAAGTGCCTATTGGATGGCCCCAGGTCTGCCTGATAAACTCTTTCTCCTCAGAAATTGAGTCCTTTATTAATCTCTCTATCCCCCATCCCCCAACACCCTGCAATTGAAAGAGATCAACAGGCACACCTAGAAGGGAATCTTTCACAATCACCTGCAGCTTTTAGAGAGGACATTGCTTAACTATTGTTGTCTGTGTCTACAGGGACTTGGACAAGAGGAAATGGGCTTGAAGAGAAATAGGAACATTCCCCTTGGTCACAAGGAAGATATTTAACCATGAGCTTGTAAAACACTGACATAGACCCCAGAGAAAGGTATTAGATCTTCATCTCTATCAGTTTCCAAGAAGATAATCTGTCCTGAACAATAAGGAGCTAAACCTGCTGCCCTCCCAACCTGCACAGCTCTAGGATTCTAGGATTCTGTGCATTGGTTCTAGGGCTCCCTGGAGAGTGGAATTTATGTGTTCCACCAGACATGGAAGGGAAAAGAAAGGCCATGCAGAAAGAAGCGAAAGAGCCAGGCTAGGAGTCAGGAGTCTGGGCTCTGTGACTGACTTGTGATGTGTCCTTTAGCCAAGTGAGTTGGTCTCTCTGGGCCTCTGTTTCTTCATCTATAAAATCAGTCTTGAACTAGACCAGTGATTTTCAACCAGAGGAGATTCTCACCCCTGGGGACATTTGGCTATGTCTGGAGACATTTTTAATTGTCCTAACTTGGGGATGGGGGTAGGAGGAGAGTGTTGCTACTGGCATCTAGTAGGTGGAGGTCAGGGATGCTGCTCAACACCCTACAACACAAAGAACCACCCCCAGAACAAATAATTATCCTGCCCCAAATATTAAGAGTGCTGACATTGAAAAACCATGGACTAGACAGTAGCTGCACATTAAAACAACCTGGGGAGGATTAAAAAAATACCCAGCCTGGACTTACCCAAACTGATAGAATCAAATCTCCTGCCATGTAGAGCTTCCTTAGCACTGGAATCTCATTCAGCCACTCTCTTGTATCTTCCTTTAGCGTTCATTGAGCACTTTCACTGGGCTTGGCTTGGTGCTAGGTTATTTCAGAGTTTCTATCCTCTAGGAACTCAGAATTTAATAGTTATAATTCTGAGACTCATCAGACTACAACTGAACCAATATCTACCTTCATTTTTGGTCATATGACCACATGTTACAATTTTCCACTGATCTGAGTAGACATAACGCCAACTCTAAAAGAGAATTCCTTAAATCACAATGTGGAAGGAACCTGGATTCCTGAATGACTGTATGGAGCAGAGCTCCCTCCACTGCACTAGACTGTGACATAACAAATAAAATAAATAAAATAAATAAAATAAAATAAAATAAAATAAATAAAATAAAATAAATCTTTATTGTGTTAAGAAAAAAATAATAATTCTTTGGCCCCCATATATATCCTATTTAAACTGAAGTAAGAAAGAGTAACAATAATCAAGACTGAGCTAGTAGCACTTGGCATTTCTAGGTACTTAACAATTTTCTTTCAACTTGGTCAAATTTGAGCCTGGGCCGTATTTTGGGGAACATGGATCAGAGGCTTCTGAGGAAAAGCCAACTGTGCATGGTGAACAAAGCACTGGGACTAAGGAGAGTTTCCCATCCCAGGGTCCGGCTCTGTGGTGAACATCCCTAGTTATCATAGTTGGATCTCTCCCATCATCCCCTAGACTGGATCTGCATTTGCTGACCAGCATCTGGGTTGACACAAGTGTACAACATGCTGGAAATCCAGATGTGTCAACAAACTTCATTTACTGCTTTGTTGGTACAAGGTTGCCTGTGTTTCAGAAATGACCATAATGTGGCAACCTGAAGAATCCAGATGCCCTTTGGGTCTCTTGCCAGACAGAAATTGTAGAATTCCCACCTCTTTCTTTGTATCAGACTTCACTACTTCACCTGTCATCTAAAGTGTACATTTAGAGTTGAATCATCTTGAAACCTGGCATATTCTTACAGCCTAGCCTCCCTGGCCCTCAGTAGAATATTGGTAAAGCCTTGATCAGTCCTGCTCCAGGGCAGCCTTACACAATAATTACATTACGCAAGGTCATTCTATCCATACCCTGCTCCCTGCAGTTAACAGACCCAGGGAAATGGCTGTTTTGAGCTCACAAATTGAATGAACCATCTGTTGACTTTATGAAGTCATAAAGTCAAAAGCCTGCATTTGCTATTGTTGAATCTTCCGTGGTAGCCTCAGAACTTGGCAAAGTTGATACACTGGTAAAATTCATCTTCACTGGCCTTGTCCCTCTTTAGGTCCTCTGCCCCACCAGGAACCCAGGGGCTTTCTGTGACTTCAGGCTTCCCAAGACATTTCCTCACTCCTGTTCTCTCCTCTTCTAAAGACTCCAAGTGGGAATCTTGCTGTACTCTGGGTTTTCCCACCCCATCAAAACTTACAGTTGGTACACCCCATCTTCTGCTTTAAGTGGTGATAATAGGCCAGATACTAGGTAATTAGGTTGCAAAAATGAATGGATGAATGAATGAAGAAAGGGCTTCCTTCCTCCTCTCCCAGTGACTCCTTAGCTTCAGTGGGATGTGGGCCTTTCAGCAGGGCTCTTGGGGAAAGAGTGTTTTGACTCACAAGAGTAGCTCTACAGGCTAAGCATTTTAGTCCACAGAGCAGGCCAGAGGAGGAGGGGTTTGGGGGTAGATGGAAGAGTTTAGGGGTAGATGAGGCCTACCCCTGAGTTCCCGCCATACTGGCAATCACCTCTGCCAACCTGTAGGCCCAGACCTGTGCACAGAAGCTGGGGTACCAAGAAAGTGTCACCAAGAATGCATCTTGGTGATGTCTGGGAATGCATCTGTATTTTCCAGAATCTAGAAGAGATCCTTACATATTTGGGTCCTTAATACCCACCCCCATCTGGTCACAGAATCCTGGAGGAGTTGGCTAGGTTCTTGGAAAATGTCCTCACTCAGCCCCTTTCCTGCTTGTGTGCAAATGAAGAACAGCACCATCCAATAGTACCTGCTGACTCTTGTCTTCTTGGAAGCCTAGATGAACAGAGGCTCCATGGTACCCCCAGCTAGGGTTTCATCCTGTAGCAGTGAGGAAGTGCCTCCTTCGTATGGCCCCTGGGTTGATGCCCATTTTCTCATGTCTGGTCTCTGGAAAACACAGAGAACAGTGAATCAACATGCTTCTCATTATAACCCTTCATTGCCTAATAGACAGTCTTGATTGAAATTAATTTGCTGGGCCGGGTGTGGTGGCTCATGCTGGTAATCCCAGTACTTTGGGAGGCCGAGGTGGGCAGATCAGGAGGTCAGGAGATCGAGACCATCCTAGCTAACACCCTTCTCTACTAAAAATACAAAAAATTAGCCGGGCATGGTGGCTGGCGCCTGTAGTTCCAGCTGATCGGGAGGCTGAGGCAAGAGGATGGCGTGAACCTTTTTTTTTAACTCAGTCTCAAAAAAAAAGAAAAGGAAATTAATTTGCTGAAATATATGCCTTTCTGCTGTTAAACTTGCTTTGTAAGAAAAATGCCTATGTTCAACAAATCACTAAGCCAAGGACACTCTTTATGATGAGAGGCAGGTATCCCATTAAAAGAAATACATGACTTGGTTACATTTAGCTTGTATTTAAATTCTCTGTTCCTAACTATTTTTGTCTGGGAACCTCTATCATTCCTGCTGGCTTCAGGATTAGCTTCTTGCCTGAAACTCTAGCCTTTTAGCATTGAGCATTGATTCTCCTGAGGACAATAAAAACAAATAATAACTGACACATACTGAATTCTATAGCTTGCATTTCAGTATGTAGCTAAAGGATTTTATTTCTAGGAAGGGAAATTAGTACTATGCTGACTCAATGTCTGTAGAGATTTTGTTGCATTAATTGTTGCCTGATCACCCTTTCTGTCAGTTCTTTCTATATTGCATAAAGCCATTTTTAGGTCTTTTTAATTTTTTTTTTTTTTTTTGAGATGGAGTCTCGCTCTGTTGCCCAGGCTGGAGTGCAGTGGGGCGATCTCGGCTCACCACAACCTTCACCTCCCTGGTTCAGGTGACTCTCCTACCTCAGCCTCCTGAGTAGCTGGGACTACAGATGTGTACCACCATGCCCGACTAATTTTTGTATTTTTAGTACAGATGGGGTTTCACTATATTGACCAGGCTGATCTCAAACTCTTGACCTCATGATCCGCCCACCTCAGCCTCCCAAAGTGCTGGGATTACAGGTGTAAGCCACTGCACCCGGCGTGGTCTTTTTAATCTTAAAAATGGTTGCAACCAAAAACCTCTTCCAGCCCTGCAAATAAAACCAAGGAGACATTATCTCATTGTGTATCCCTTGTCAACTACTGTTTGAGCACCCTGCTTCCCTTCACAGCCAAGCCTCTTTAATGTTGTCTATGCTGCCTCTCCTCTTCACATTTCATCCACAAAACCAAGCACTGGAATCCGTCTTGTGATCCCACCTCTACACGGCAGCTTCTCTTAGGGAACTCCTTGTTGCTAAATGCAGTCTTATTTTGCTTAAGTTCTATGTAGCATTTAAACCTTCCTAAAATCATCCTTTCGGGGTCTTCCAGGATGCCCCTTCTGTGTCATTTATTCTAACCTCCCTAGATATTCTTTCTTCATCACCTTTGCTATCTCCACTTTCTCCATTTTTCCCTTCACTATGGGGCAATTCTCTTAACCCTCTTTCTCTCCCAGCTACACAGTCCCTGGATAATCTTGTCTACTCCAGTGGCTTCATGCTCTGGCTGGGACCTCTCTGCTGAGATTCAGATATAAATATCTAACGTCCTAGGAACATCTCTGGTGTTCAAAACTACTGGAGTCCTCATCCACTCTCTACTTCCCACCCAATGCTCTTCCTTCCCCCCACGTGATTCCTTTATTGGTGAATGGCAGTACCACACATTTGAGATCTACCACCAAATGTCAGGGTCATGCTCTCACATCCAATCAATAACAAAGATCATTTGACTCATACTTCTTCATCATTTCAAATTGATCGCTTCCTCTCCATCACTAAACATCCAATCAATAACAAAGATCATTTGACTCATACTTCTTCATCATTTCAAATTGATCCCTTCCTCTCCATCACTGAAGCACCAGGACTGCTGCTGAGTTCGCCTCTCCATCACCATCCCCCAGGAACTCTGAAACTACTTCCCAACTGGTCTCCCTTCCTCCAGCCTTACCCTCACCCAATCCATTCTCCACACTGCCACTGAAATTATCTTTCTGAAATGCAGAAGTACAAATCTGATCACTTGCCTGCTTAAAATCTGTTACCGGGTCTTCATTGCTTTCAGAAGAAAACCCAAACTCCTCACCTAGCACGACAGTGAAAGACCCTGCAGAAACTGACCCTCCCTCCTTCTCCAGTCTCACTTCTCACAAACCCTGTTCTCATTCTCCAAGCTCTACCCAAACCCAGCCACTTGCTTTTCACCACTTCCAAGGGGCTCTTGATCTCTCCTGAGGCTGCAGGCAAAGACATCAGCCAGGGCTGCAGCCATCTGAAGGCTTGGTTGGGGCTGGAGGATCAGCTCCAAGGTGGTGCACACATGCAGCTGGTGGTGGGTGGTGCTGGTTTTTGGCCTGAGAACTCAGTTACCCCATGTGGATCTGCCAATAGGCTGCTTGAGTGTCCTCACAAAATGGTGGCTGACTTGCCCTGGAGTGAGAAACCTGAGAGAGGAGAGAGAGAGGGGGAATTTGCAGGCATATTTTTAAATTTCTTTAAAGGCTGACAGTGAAGGGCTGGATTTTCCCAGCCCATGACAGTGATGGAAAGTATTCTAGGGAGTAGAGAGTATATGCTGTCCATGAATTCCGTAGCAGCAACAGGATCTCAAGTTAGACACCAATAGGGATGGAGTTCTTTACAGAAGAGAGGCAGAATAGCGTTCTGTTTAAGTGAAGGGAGGGTTATAATCCAATGAATCTGGGTTTAATTACAGGCTCAATCACTGACTAACTGTGCAACCTGGGAATTACACTTATTTCTCTGTGCCTCTGTTTTCTCCTTGTATTATGAGGATAAAAATAGTTATGGCTATCTTAGCAGAGTGTTGTAAAAATTAGATAAAAGAATGCCTGGACCGTTCTTAGCCCAAAGCCTGGCATGGTGCTAAGTATTAAGTGATAAGTACTAAGTACTCAATAAGTACTCAATATGTGCTAGTTAATAATAATAACAGTAATAGTAATACTAATAATGTGACTGTCCACCTGCCTTTCTAGTGGCCTTAATGATGGGCCTCCTTAAGGCAGAATAATAAACTAAATCACTTTCTAAAATTCCTTCCAGACTTTCAGTTCAGATGACCTTTGGGACTTTGGAGATTCAGATGGCCTTCGGGCCAGTGGAGATCACAGCTAATCATTTACTACCTGGCCAGCTAACTGCTAAATTGCCCCTGGTTTACATTGAACTGATGAAACTGATGGCAGAGCCCAGCCTGACCTTGAAATTCACAGCTATGTGGAGGTCATCATTTACTTACCCAACTCTGCTTTTTTTTCAAGGTCAATTTCTTCATCTTCCTGAAAATTCTCAAGCTTCTCATTTCTAAGCTCAAAGCTAATCAAATGTGCTTCAGAGATTATAAATACAGGTAAGTGGCTTGAGGTTGGTCCCCAGCAGTCCAAGGTTATTGTAAGTCCTCTGGCTGTTCTGCCTAATGTCTTGGGAAGGACATTTATCTCCTAAGGTCAGGGTATCAGAAAGCACTTCTGGAAAGGTGCTGTGGGATCAAGCGAGGCTTTTGTCAACAGTGAGGACCTTCTAAGACGATGAAGCAGATGGTGAGTAGTCAAAGGCATTCACATCCCTCAGCAGAAAACTGTTAAAATGCCCCTAAGAGGCCAGGAGTGATGGCTCAGACCTGTAATCCCAGGACTTTGGGAGGCTGCAGCAAGAGGATCGCTTGAGGCCATGAGTTAGAGAACAGCCTGGACAACATGGTGAAACCCCGTTTCTACGAAAAATACAAAAGTTAACCAGGCGTGGTGCATGCCTGTAGTCCCAGGCTGAGGTAGGGGATTGCTTGAGCCCAGAAGGTCGAGGCTGCAGTGAGCCATGATTGTGCCACTCCACTCCAGCCTGGGTGACAGAGTGAGACCCTGTCTCAAAAAAAAAAAAAAGTTTCTAAGAATGGGTGGTTGTGGGAGAAGGACAGTCTTATATGAAGAGAAGTTTGGCAGTTGCCTTCCTTGGGGAAGGATTTGAAGAGAAGAGATTATTTGGGTGTTTTTGAGAACCTTGAGAAAAGAGACCACAAACTTTTAGGGTCTAAGGAAAGACATCCTTTCACAGGCATCCTTTATTTGTGACTTGTCATCGCTGCACCTCACCTTCCTCTTGCTGAGATGACAGCAGTCCTCATTCCTAGTAAGTCAGATCATAGGTTTTTGCTGGATCTGCATTGTTGTAAAAGCAAATGAATGAATGAATGAATGAATGATAGATAAAGCGTTTTCTCCCTCTTTCCTAGTTATTCTTTACTTTTTTTTTTTTTTTTAGACAGAGTCTTGCTCTTGTCACCCAGGCTGGAGTACAGTGACGCAATCTCAGCTTGCTGCAACCTCCGCCTCCCAGGTTCAAGCCGTTCTCCTGTCTCAGTCTCCTGAGTAGCTGGGATTACAGGCACCTGCCACCACGTCTGGCTAATTTTTGTATTTTTAGTCAAGATGGGGTTTCACCGTGTTGGCCAGGCTGACCTCGAACTCTCGACCTCGTGATCCACCAGCCTTGGGCTCCCAAAGTGTTGGGATTACAGGTGTAAGCCACCGCACCTGGCCTATTCTTTGCTTTCTATGTGGCATAGGCATTCAGCAGGGCTCTGGAACGAGAGTGTTTTAACCCACAGATTAGCTCTAAGAGTAGGAATTCCAGTCCACACAGGAGGCCAGAGGAGGTGGGCACGAGTGAAGATGGCCCTAGCCCCGTTTCTCACCCCTTTATAAGGTCTGACCCAGGCGCTAGGAAGGGAGTTTTTCCTTTTATCTGACAAATATTTAATAGATGCCTACAATGTGCCTGGTACTGTGCTTGGAATAAAAGGTAGACACGAGGCCGGGCATGGTGACTCACGCCTGTAATCCCAGCACTTTGGGAGGCCAAGGCGGGCAGATCACCTGAGGTCAGGAGTTCGAGACTAGCCTGGCCAACGTGGCAAAACCCTGTCTCTACTAAAAATACAAAAATTAGCTGGGTGTGGTGGTGTGTGCCTGTAATCCCAGCTACTCAGGAGGCTGAGTCAGGAGAATCACTTGAATCCGGGAGGCGGAGGTTGCAGTAAGCTGAGATCGTGCCATTGTACTCTGGCCTGGGTGGTGACAAGAGCAAAACTCCATCTCAAAAGCAAACAAAAAAACAAACAAAAATGGTGGACATGATGTAAACCCTGCATTTGAGGAGCATGCGTTCTACTTCGCTAAAGACTAGGATGTTGGCATGGAGCAGGAGGTGGAAGGGAGGGAGCTGGCCATGACCCTAGACTTGCCTACTGGCCTTAGGCAAGTGCCTTGGCCCCTTTGGCCTGCTTTCTGGTGTGTAAAAATGGGAGTATCACTGCATACTCATCTCCTGCTTATTCTGAGGATTCAAGTAGGCTGTAGATGTGGTTATAAATACGGGTGGCCACTCTACCCTCCCTCCAGGAGGTCTAGAAGGATAAACATATCCGGCTCAATAATGGGCAGACATACTATAGTTGCTAGTTGGAGCTTTGGTCCAAACATTTTGCAAGAAACTCATAGCCCTGGGAAACTGGCCTGGCCTGGGCTCCAGGGAGCCACGCTGTCTCTCTTGGCGCCTCCAGTCGAGGCTCCAAGTGGCCAAGCAGTCTCTTTGGCCCCCTTCCCAAAGGCTTAGCTTCTCTCACCACTCTTTGAGGGTGGAGCTTCAAGGCCCACTCTAGTCCTCCCTGCTAGGTGCACTCAGGGAGGAGAGTTCTCTCAATAAACAGGTGCCAGGAAAACCAGGGTGCCCCAGAAACTGGACAGAGGCTAGTGTTTCCATGAGACAGAAATGGTGCAGTTGACCCGCAGTGGACTCAGAGCTGACACCCCGCTGCTTTGTGCCCCCAAAGCCTACTGTGGGCCACTGGCACCTCCCCCATGCCCAGGACCCACAGCAACTCCTACATAGTTTTTCGTCATAGCTGCTCATTAGCATCCCCGGAGAGTCGGCCAGAAGTGCAGCCTTGTGAGCCCTACCACTGGGTGTTCTTGCTCCGTAAGTGTGGGATAGAACCTCACAGAACAGCCTTGTCCAACCCTTAGAATGCAAGGACTTTTTTGCTTTTCTGTGGTGGCGGATATCACAAAAATTATGCACGGCGTTTTTTTTGTTTGTTTGCTTTTGTTTGTGTGTGTGTGTTTTTGTTTGTTTGTTTTGTTTTGTTTTAGCTCATCAGCTATTGTTAGTGTTAGTTTATTTTACACGGGGCCCAGGACAACTCTTCTTCTTCCAACGTGGCCTAGGGAAGCCAAAAGGTTGGACGCCCCCGCTACAGAGTCTCCCAGGAGATTCTGATACATAGCCAGCGTGGAGGACTGCTGGGCCAGATGTTCTAGTGAAAGAACACATGGAATATTCTGGTTGGGCCATTACAGACGTCTTGTAGCCTCAATATTCTCTTTTCCAGAGTCCCCTCTAGAGTTATCCAAGGCAGTGGTTTTCAAACTTTTCTGACCACGCATCTCTGTCAGTAAAGAAATTCTGAGCATGTCCCTCCTTATGTATTTGCATGGTCTCATGAGCTAATATATGTATTATAAGATAGACCAAAAAATAGAAAATGTAAGAGGATAGATATAAATTAATATATACACAACGCCTATTATCCTCTATTACAATATTTTCTTCCAATATCAAATAGATTGCCTGGCATAGCCCTGGAGGGTATGTACCCACCAGGAGCCGCTGGTCTGGGAAAGGGTAAATTAAGACACTGGGGAGACCCTCATGGCTGAGCAATGACCCAGGGTGATTGCTTTGTGGGGAGAAAGAATAACCCTGCCTGACATATGCAGGCTGTCTGGAAATTCCTTTTTTTCCTCTCCCCTGCCCTTATTCAAAGAAAAAGCTCAAGAAGAACTTGGGGCTGGGTACAGTGGCTCATGTCTGTAATCCCAGCAATTTGGGAGCCTCAGGGGAAGGGATCGTGTGAGACTGGGAGTCTAGACTAGCCTGAGCCACAGAGTGAGACCCTTTTTCTTTTTAATAATAATAATAATAAAGAAGAACCTGGGTATATGTCTACCCAAAGTCCTCCCATGGTGAGATGCCTCACGTTGGTGAGTTTGCCACCACCTGGATATGGTACAGGGAATCCATCTATATTCCTGAGTGGCCTAGACTTTGAGAGGCTGACTGACCCCAGCTGAGCTCACGATGTATATAATCTAGAACATTGTTCATTTTTAATGTCTGTGGAAGGTGGTGGTAGGGGTAGAGCATTCCTTTCTTGTGCCCATGCACCTCCCAAAATTTCCTAATTGCAACACCAGAAGATTCAGGAATCCAGAGAGTCACCAGAATGTTACTGGTGCTCACATCATCAAAGCAGAGTCTTGCTGTTGAAGGATCCTGAGGGTAGCCTGAAAAATCACCACCTGCCCACAGTACCACTTACCTGTTGGGAAGGAGGCTCATTCCCCAGATCCAGCGTGCCCTCCACAGACTAAGGTGGGATAGGTACTGAGAACGTCCTCCCTCTGTGCTTTCCCTGCCATTTTCGTTGGCCACCTTTCTGTTTACTTGTTCTTTCTGTAGAGTGCAAAAGAGTTGATTAGCTAATACTTATTCATTAGCAAAAAGGCAGGGACCGATCTCTCAGGACACACCGAAACCATCTTATTTAACTCCCTGGGCCGGCAAATCCTGCAGTATCTGTGAACTCACTTGCCCATTGTGCTCTTAGAAAGCAGTGCTAATTCTCTCATTTTCAAGTTCTGAGAGAGGGCTCTTTATTGTAACCCCAGCGGGGCATTGGCACCCCTCTGTTCCTCAGCTCACACCGCCCTCTTCCATGTCAGAAAGTTGCTCCTCTTCCTCATTCCCTTCCACATCTGTTTTCCCTTCCATGTCTGTTTTCCCTTAAAGACTTCTGGTGGGATAAGGAGGAGGGGATGACAGGGCCCAGCATATTTTATCCAAATGCTTGTAGGTACAGGCTGCCTCCAACTCTTGAAGATTTTGAGAACTTTTAGAATGTAACCCTGATCTGGCCTCCCTCCAGGATTATATTTTAGGAAAGTTTAAATTAAACATATTTAGGCCCTGCCAAAGAGGCAAGTTGCTAGGAGCTGGAGAACCTTCTGTAGTCTTAGCCCTTGTCCCTGGGCTTCCACCATCAAGCAAAGGAAATAAAAAAATGGTCCATCTGTCTGGCTTGGAGAAAGAGAACTGAGCCAAGTGTGAAGGAGGAACTCTGGGGCTGTAAACAGGGTAAGCAATGCCCTAGGAATGCGGACAGAGTTCAGCAGACCCTCAGCTTGGCTGGAGTTCTCTGTTCTTTGTGGTTCCCACAGGGGATGGGATCCCACAGAGTTGTGGTTCTCAGAGGCAGCTCTCTTCCCCTAAATAAAGGGCCTTAACTCTCCACGGGATGCACCTGGGCAGAGCTCTTGATTCATTTATAAAGGAGAAGAATTTCTTTCTTTTCTTTTCTTTTTTTTTTGAGATGGAGTTTCACTCTTGTTGCCCATGCTGGAATGCAATGGCACGATCTTGGCTCAGTGCATCCTCCATCTCCCAGGTTCAAGCGATCCTCCTGCCCCAGCCTCTGAAGTAGTTGGGATTACAGGCAAGAGCCACCATGCCCAGCTAATTTTGTATTTTTAGTAGAGACAGAGTTTCTCCATGTTGGTCAGGCTGGTCTCAAACTCCCGATCTCAGGTGATTCGCCCACCTCGGCCTCCCAAAGTGCTGGAATTATACGTGTGAGCCACTGCACTCGGCCCGACAAGCATTTCTTAACATGCTAAAGCCCAGTTCTTTCTGAAAGGACTTTCTGATAGGCAATGTAGGAAGCAAAAGCTTTTCCTCAACCCTCTTAGGGTTCCTGGCTGGGTCTGAAAATTAGACAAAGACAAATTAACAGGAGAAAAAGCATGCAAGTTTATTTCATAAGTTTTATATGACGTAGGAGACTTCATAAGGAAAGGAAGACCCAAAGAAATGGTCAAACGTGCGTATTTTTATGCTAGGTTTGATGCAAAGTGGGCGGTCATGGGAGAAATATGATTGAACAAAGGAGATCTAATGGTCATAAACTGGGGGAAATTTAACAAGCCCTGTTTGTACAGATTCTTGTGTCATTGTGTCTTCAGATATAAGGACATTCCTTTCCTCCACCTCTCACATGAGGGTCTTATGATCCGCTTCAGGAGAAGGTCAGAAAATCCTTCTTAGGTTTCATGACCTGTTTCAGGGGAGAATGGTGGGAGAGTCAGAGAGACTTTCCTGCTCCTGCAGTTTTCTCAACTTCTTTCAGCTTAAAATACTTAGTATGTCAAGGTGCCATATTTTAGAGTACCACGTTCTGAACCCCATCAGCAACCAAAGAATAAAAATGTCACAAATTCAAGTAAATTTGATAAAAAATATTGAAATTATAAGCAACTGAAGGTCAGGGATGGCTTCTTTAAAAATAGTAATAACTAAAATGTATTGATCATTTATCATGTGTCAGATACCATTTATTCTGAGGGTTTACCCTATGCTAGTTGTTTAATCCTTGTGACAGCGCTGTCAGGTAGATGCTATTACTATTATAATCCTCCTTTTACAGACGAGGAAACTAACAGATAGAGAGGTTAAATAATTTGCCTACAGTCATAGCACTAATAATTGGCAACACTGAGATTTGAACTCAGGCCCAGATACTCTTCCTGTACCCTGCTGTCTTTGACTACAACTCCTTCTTTCTCATCAGATTCACTCATGTGCCATAAGCAGATGCTCAATAAATATTTGTTGGATAGTTACATGATTGCAATAAATGGGACCATTTAAATAAACAAATGGTTATGGATGAAAATGAGCATAAACACAGTCTGTAAGAGTAAACCACTATTGCTATTTATGGATTTTCTTCTGGACAGAGATACAAATAGTACTTTGTCTAAGGAAAAGTTAGAATAAGGTGAAGGGTAGACAATCCCTTCATGTCTCCATCCAGAAGGGTGAGTGGCCCAAAACTTTATTTAAAAATTGTTATTCTTTACAGATCATGCCGTACTAAACGAAACGTGGGATCAGGGAACAGGAAAAGGACAGTAGTGGGAAATCCACATAAACTCCGAACTTTAGTTACTAGAAATGTACCGTGTAGGTTTCTTAAGTTTTGACAAATGGGCACGGTTATGTAGTATGTTAACATTAGGGAAAACTGAGTGAAGAGATGTAGGAACTCTCTATACTGCCTTTGCTAATTTTCTGTAAATCTAAAATTATTCCAAAATTAAAAGTTTATTTTAGAAAACCATAACACTGTAACATGGCATCAGAATAAGCTGATGATAAGACACAGGTCTGCTTGGAGGCATATAAGTCTGTGTCGTGAAAACCCAGACCACCCAGAACAAGGGTCACAAATTCAGACTCTTACAAGGGTCAAGCAAGTAACACAACTGAGTAGTATAAGCCGGGTGGGGGCTGGAGGCCGCAGACTCCCTCTAAAGGGACAGCCATTGCCCGCTGCAACCAACGATTGCCAAGCAAGAATTTGAGCCCAGTGTTGCCAGATCTCCTCATTTTTCAAAAGAAGTCAGAAACCTGGACACTTTTGCTAGAAATATTATTATTGAAAGATGACTGCAATAACAAAAATTGCTCCATGGCCTAAGCAAAAGTTGTCTGCAGGTCAGTTACCATCCGTGGTCACTACTTTGTAACCTCTGGGCCAGAGGGCTTTAAAAACACTCCTGGAAATACAAAACCCTTGAAATGTTGTCTCATGGGGACCATATCAATGTTGCCTAGTGAAATGACCTCTGTAGGGGTGGGTGTTAGAGTGGGAGTCGATCTGAGCTCAGTTCAAGAGAACCACATAGCCAAGGCCCATGATTCCATCTGTCTGCTCATCAGCCTTTCCTGACAGTCAAGGCTCTGGTTCACACAGTCACATGGCCAGGTGGAGTCCCTCCATCCTGGAGGCTCCTGCGCTGCTTTAGATCCTTTGGGGGCACAAAGGTGAGGTTGTTTGTTTCATTGATAACGTTGCATTTGAATGGCCCTTGCAGGCATAGGATTCACAGTAAGCTCTTGCTCTTGGACAGAGTTAAACCTTCCTTAAGAAACTCCCCCATGAACTGCTAATGCCACCCTGTTTTTCTACACCTTTAATTCAACGGGATCTGAGGGGAAGTTCTCCTAGTCTGGCCCCTTTACAAGAAGTGACCTAAGCTAAAAAAAAAAAAAAAAAAAAAAAAAAAAAAAATCTTTACAATTATGCTCCTCTTTCCCAATGTGGATAAGACAGTAGCTTTGTTCGTACCCTGAATATGAGTCATCTCTGCTAATGTAGTTAGTTTTAAATTAAGAAGCAGCTCAACAGTAAAGAGCAGTTATTTCCAAACCTGTCTACTTCTCAGGATCCATGGGGGAGTTCCTTAAGAAGTCCACATCCGGCCAGGTGCAGTGGTTTGCACCTGTAATCCCAACACTTCGGGAGACTTAGGCAGAAGTAGTATATCACTTGAGGCTAGGAGTTTGAGACCAGCCTGGGCAACAACGTAAGACCCCATCTCTATAAAATAAAATAATAAAATAATTATCCAGGCACAGTGGTGCACACCTATAGTCCCAGCAACTGTGGCGTCCGAAGCAGGAGGATTGCTTGAGTCCAGGAGTTCAAGGCTGCAGTGAGCTAGAATCGTGCTACTGTACTCCAGCATGGGTGACACAGGGAGACCCTGTCTCTTAAAAAAAATTAACTTCCTAGGACCCAACCTCCAGAGGTGTGGATTCAGGGAGTTGACATTGAGGCCCAGGAAACTATGTGTATATATTTTAAGAGCTCTGTAAGGAATTTTAATAGTTGGCCACGTTTGGGAACCACCAGTATGGAGCATTTGGGCCCCAGCTGTGCACTTTACACGTGGGTGGCACAAGGAATGTTTGTCTTTTTTGTGTAGACTATATACAACAGCGAACCTCCACACAGCACTTTTTATGAGGAGGATCAGTTTTTCATTTCCTGCAGTCCTCACTGTCACCAGGGTTAAGGGGCAGTGTGAGGGCTGATAGCGAAGTCCAGAAAGGAGTCTGCAGGTCGGAACTGAAGGTCAGATGCCCCACATCCAGCCTGAGGTTTACTACGGAGTGTCTGTGTGACCCTGGGCAACTCATTTTCTCTCCTTTCTCGTGGTAACACTGGAAATACTGATGTTGAAAGTCCTCAGTAAAGAAAGATAGAGGAAACTGCTAGCCAGGCGATAGGAAACTTAACAAACCTAGTAGAGTCACTTGTGTGGAAATCTATCCATCAGGCAAAACATTAAGAGCTGCAGACATATGATAATAGATACGGGGGAATTCATTCAATTCATGTTTTTGAGCATCCCCCATGCATCAAGTGTAGGAACGCAACAGTAAACAAGACCACAGTGGCCCTGAAGCATTAAATGTTGTAGTCAAGGAGACCATCTGGGAAACAATGATCGATATGGTAAGAGCTGCAACAAAGGCATGGCACAGAAGAGCAGGAAGTGTTGCCTGTTCCCCATGTGGCCCTCATGACTGCTATTTGGTTGTCATTTACAGATTGGCAAAATCAACACTGGTCCTCATTCCTTTATTGGGCGTTCATGAGATCCTCTTCTCTTTCATCACCGATGATCAAGTCGAAGGATTTGCAAAACTTATACGACTTTTCATTCAGTTGACACTGAGCTCCTTCATGTAAGTAGGAATCTGAACCAAGATGCCTTGACTTCGGCGAAAACAAAATGCATGTGGCCCAAACAGGCTCAGAATTAAGGAGCCCATGGATGAAAATAGAATTGTAGCATCAGCAGCCTTTATCAGTAAGGGCCCTTGGCATTAGAAGGGCATGCAGATGGGGAAGTATTGCGTTGATCCTGCCAGCATGATTCAGTGACTAAGAAGGGGGAAATGGTCTCTTTCCTGGATGGTAATAGTTGGTGTGACTCATGATCGTATTAACTGTGAATGTCAATGTGAAGCCTTTTATTAAGTGCCTATTTTTGCTGGGTTCTCTGCAGAGCATTGTGCGAAGTGAACATTGTGCTTCAGGTGACATGTACGCAGAATGCAAGACAAATTGGGTAGGGACTGATGAGTTCAGACCAGGAGGCTATTGAACTTTGACAGATGTGTGGGAGCTGAAACTAGAAACAAGAGGCCAACTGTGGTTGTTACCTGGGAATCTTTTGGTAATCTATTGCTTAAATTATTATCTTTCCTTAGTGTCTTAAGATGGCAATCTTTTTAAAATTATTTTTCATGATTCTAGGAGTTAGGAATCTAGGCAGGACCCAGTAGGGGTGACTAACTTCTGCTTCTGTCATGCCTCCTGGGGCTGGAACTACCAAGATGTCTTCTTCACTCACATGACTGGTGCCTAAGTTGGGTGGCTCAAATAGCTGAGGCTAGTTTTATTTGGGTCACATTTCTGAGGCCTCATTTCTCAGTGTCCATGACATTCCTTAGACATGCCATGTGTTTTCTACTTGTGGTCTCTCCACAGGATAGGGCAATTCAGGGCTCCCAAGAGTATAAAAGCAGGAGCTGCCAGACATTTTAAATGCCTATGCCTGGAACTGGCACAGTGATGCTTCTTCTGCATTCTGTCATTTAAAGCAAGTCACAGACCCAGCCTAGATTGAAAGGGGAGGGCCCTGCACAAAGGCATGAATCCTGGGAGACGTGGCTCATTAGTGAAGGCCACTAATGCTACAGATTATCGCTAACAGCACAGACACAGCCAGGGTCTTCATAGAGTAGTAATTTGAAAATGAATCATCTTTAAATGTTGGTGTGGGGACAGGACTTCTGGGATGAAGGAGAGAGGCTCTAGCAAATCTTTTCCCCAAAAAACAATGATAAAATTGGACAATTGTCAATAGCAACCATTTTGGGACCCTAGAAATTAACTAAAAAAAGAAAAAAGGGAAATGAGAAGGATTCATTCAAGAAAAATTACTGAAACTCAGTAATAACAGTGGGAGTCTATGTTATTTTTGTCTGGGACTGCTTTTGTTCTCTAATCCCTGCTCCATCAGTGAGGAAATTCTAGTGAAAACTAGCAGCATCACTGAGGAGGGAGGCTGACTTGATTTGGATCAAAGAGCAGAAAAAGCCCTTATCCTTGGGCATTGCCAGATACAGTAGTCATCTTGGTAACAAAGGAACAGGGAAGGTCAATGTTAAAGCCAGAAGTTTTCATTCTCTCTGGGGTGAAAAAACATACTGATGGGCTACCCAGAAATTTAACAGGAAGATTTGGGGAATGAGACAGCCACAGTGGGCCTTGACAAGCCCCCACATATTTCTCAGGTTGACTGGAAGGTTGTGTACATGCATAAGGTTGCATACCGGCCTTCCTCATCTCCAGGCACTGCAGGTGATTCAACCGCCTCTTTTATGCAGGATGACCGCTAGTCCGGGTTTCTGGGGCCCGGTACTCTTTGGAGACATTGCTGCTCTACCATGTTCCACCCCAGCCCACTGTCCCCTTGTTCAGTGTGACTTGTCGAGTCTGCTGATTTAGCAAATAAAAATACAGAACACTCAAGTAAATTGCAACTGTAGATAACCAGGTCGTTTTCTTCTTTCTTCTTTTTTCTTTCTTTCTTCTTTCTTCTTTCTCCTTTCTCCTTTCTCCTTTCTCCCTCCCTCCCTCCCTTCCTCCCTCCGCTGCTGCTGCTGCTGCTGCTGCTGCTTCTTTCTTCTTCCTCTCCCTCTTCCTCTCCCTCTCCCTCTCCTCCTCCTCGCTCTGCTGCTTCTTTTCCTTCTTCCTCCTCCTCCTCCTCTTCTTCTTTTTTCTTCTTCTTCTTCTTCTTTGCTTTTTGTTTTGAGACAGGGTCTTGCTCTGTCGCCCAGGCTGGAGTGGAGTTCAGTGGCACCATCACGCCTCACTGCATCCTTGACTTTCTGGGTTCAAGCGATGCTCCCGCCTCAGCTTCTGCCCGGCTAATTTTTATATTTTTTGTAGAGAAAAGTTTTCCCCGTGTTACCCAGGCTGGTCTTGAACTCCTGGCCTCAAGCAATCCTCCCGCCTCTGCTTCCCAAAGTGCTGGGTAGTATTACAGGTGAGTCACTGTGCCTGGCAGCAATCAGTTATTTTCTTATACCATTTTTTTTACACTTAAAAATTCTTTGGCTGGGCGTGGTGGCTCATGCCTGTAATCCCAGCACTTTGGGAGGCTGAGGCAGACGGATCACAAGGTCAGGAGATCAAGACCATCCTGGCTAACACGGTGAAACCCCGGCTCTACTAAAAAATACAAAAAAAATTAGCTAGGCGTGGTGGCAGGTGCCTGTAGTTCCAGCTACTTGGGAGGCTGAGGCAGGAGAACGGCGTGAACCGGGAGGCGGAGGTTGCAGTGAGCCAAGATTGAGCCACTGCACTCCAGCCTGGGTGACAGAGCAAGACTCCTTCTCAAAAAAAAAAAAAAAAAAATGTTATCGGCCGGATGCGATGGCTTTTGGCTATAATCCCAGCACTTTGGGAGGCAGAGGTGGGTGGATCACTTGAGGTCAAGTGTTCAAGACCAGCCTGGCCAACAGGCTAGTAGAGATGAGGTGAAACCCCATCTCTACTAAAATTACGAAAATTAGCTGGGCGTGGTGGCGGATGCCTGTAATCCCAGCTACTCGGGAGGCTGAGGCAGGAGAATCGCTTGAACCCTGGAGACAGAGGTTGCAGTGAGCCCAGATCGTGTCACTGCACTCCAGCCTGGGTGACAGAGTAAGACCCTGTTTCAAAAAAAAAAAAAAAAAAATTTGTTATCTGAAATTCAAATTTAACTGGGCATTCTGCATTTTGTCTGGCAACCTTACTTGTCTTCCAGTTCCCCTCCTCTTGCTCTCAGGCCCACCCGAACAATGCAGCCCACTCCCTGTGGGCCAGCTGCTCCGGCTTGCTGGATGAGGCCCTCCCTGGGTGAATGCCACCTCCATGCCAGTCACCAGCGTTATCATCAGGCCCATGCTCATCTTTGATCTCACCATTGATAACCTTCAGGATACATTTGGCAGGCTTTCAAATTAACCACCAGGGAAGGTGAAGGTCTTAGGATTCGGGGCTTGTATCCTGTCACAGGAAAAGTAAAGAATCTTGTGAGCTCCTCTGTGAGTTCCTCAAACCGTTAACATACTGATTAATACAAAACCTACTGATGTTGACAACAACACTGATCTGTTTCTGAATCCTGAAGCTTTGCTGATTGTCCTGCATGAAGAACATTTCAGGCCGGGCACACAGAGGCGCATACCTGTAATCCCAGCACTTCTGAGGGCTGAGGTGGGTGGATCGCTTGAGGCCAGGAGTTCGAGACCAGTCTGGCCAAATGTTGAAACCCTGTCTCTACCAAAAAAATACAAACATTAGGTGGACGTGGTGGAGCACACCTATGGTCCCAGCTACTCAGGAAGCTGAGGTGGGAGGATCGCTTGAACCTGGGAGGCGGAGGTTGTAGTCAGTGAGATGGAGATGGCACTGAACTCCAGCCTGGGCAACAGAATAAGACTCTGTCTCAAAGAAAAAAAAGTTTTAGCCTGCATGTTGTCATCTGCAGCCCATGATTGTAACCTCTGTATTGTACCTCTAATGCAAAAGGACAACTCTGGTACAAGGAGTCCCTCTCTCTTCCCTAAACCTTCTTATAAAAACCTTCCACCTTGTAGTGGACTCTGGAACACACCCAGCTTTCTTGGAGTGACTTTGTTAGCATCTTCCTGCATTGATCCTCACATTTGGCTTCCAATAAACCTCTATCAAGTCATGTCTGCCCCAACAGCCTTAATTTTGGTCTGATCATCTGAAACTCTGCCCTAGGTAGTGTGAACCAAAGACCCAAAAACCCTGTTTTATTTGATGGTGTCATTTTTTCAGGAATTTTGACTATAAAGACTGGATTTCTGGCTTATTGAAGCTGTGGCGGCCCCACGCCCGGTTTTCCACTTGGCCTCATCACCAAAAGCTAAGAGTTCCTCTCCTTTTTAGAAAGTTGGTAGTCTCTGCTTCTCCTAGCCACCCCTATAACCTGTTCTTGTCCTGTGGGAGCTTTTGCTTGACCCCACTTCACAGGCTGGGGTCCAATTCCCCAGCTTGACCCTCAAGTCCTTTCCCACTCAGGCAGCTTCGCCTCTCACCACTTTCCCTCCCTATTCCTTTCCTTTCTTCACCTTCCTCTCCTGGCCCAGGGAACACTGGATGACTCCATTGTATGTCCCATGCCACTGGTCTCCCTGTCTCTGCACCTGCAGGCCCTGTCGTCCAACAGGCAGTTCTTCCTGTGGTGACATCCTGCTCATTCATCCAGGTCCTGACCACATGCACGTCCCCAGAGACCCTTGCTTGTCTCCCTGTTGGAAAGTGCTCCCTGATTCCCTCCTCTGGCCACCCACAAAACCATTGCTATCCCTTACCAGCCCTTTTCTACATACACACGCACGCACACACCACACATATCCCTTACCAGCCCCTTTTACACACACACGCACGCCACACGCACGCACACAACCAGGTGTGCACACACACACATATCCCTTACCAGCCCTTTTCTACATACACACACACGCACTCCACACATATCCCTTACCAGCCCCTTTTACACACACACACACGCATGCACACACACGGCTCAGCATCCACTGTGTAGATGATGCTGGGGAAGCAACTAGGAAGATGACCTTTGGGAGTGTTTAAGAAAAAGCGAGGCTCGCCATGGTGGCTCACACCTGTAATCCCAGCACTTCGGGAGGCCGAGGCGTGAGGATCACTTGAGCCCAGGAGTTCAAGACCAGCCTGGCCAACATGGCAGGACCCGGTCTCTACAAAAAATTAGCCAGGTGAGGCAGCGCATGCCTGTAGTCTTGGCTACTCTGGAGGATGAGGTGGGAATGTTGTCTGAGCCCGGGAGGTCAAGGCTGCAGCTGTGTTGTGTTGGTGCCTATAGTAAAACCAAACAAAACAAATCAACAAAACAAAAGTCGTTCAATAATACTTGTTAAAGCACAGTAAAGGTTGGGTGCACACAAGGAAAAGGCAGGGCTCATGCCAGCACTTTGGGAGGCCAAGGTGGGCTGATCACCTGAAGACAGGAGTTCCAGTCCTCTGTGTTGCTGGCTCTCCCAGGCTGCCAGTACCACATCTCACGTTATCCTGTGGAGAGGGGGGAAGGGCACCCCGTTCACACTTTCCTCATGAGGCTGAAAGTGGCCAAATTCTCCCATAGAAGAAGTTTGCTGCTTCCTTGAATAAACATAGAAATTGACCCTCCCAGCCTTAAAGAAAGTTACATTTGTGTCAATGGAGTTGGCTTCTCGGGAAACCTCCCAGAGAACAATAGGGAGCTGAAAGAGGGTGGAGGCCAAGTTGAGCTGATTTTCCTGTTGCTGCTAAAAGAAGGCCTACTAGTGGCAGAATATTTGGATTAGAGTCTAGGATGAATATTTGTTGAAAGTCTCATGAGTTATAATAAAGGAGAAACCATGTTATGGCAGGGACTAGGTGGAAAGGGCGCACCTGGTGAAAGGAATGGCTGTGCTTGCGGAGGTGCGCGGCCCCAGCTACTGGTGGCCTGCAGCCTGGGAGTTCTGTGCCACTGTCTGGCAGGGCACCTGAAGATGTGGCTTTGGGGCCATGGAAGGCTCATGGCCAACACTTATGGGTGCAAGTTTTGGGGCTGGGTGTCAGGAGCAGGGGGTGCCTGCACTGAGGACTGGGTGCAGGGTGTGGCCTGGGTGTCAGGGGCAGAGTTGCTGCAGTGCAGAGGACAGAGGTGGTGCAGGGCGGGGATCCTGGGCATCAAAAGGCAGGGGTGACAGAGCAGGAGCACCATCATCTCAGACAAACACCGCCACCTTAAGTTCCAGCTCCCTTTCCAGCCCCATGCATTTCAAGGAAATCACTTCACTTCTAACTACAAGCAGCAGCCAGAAAGAGCAGACAGGGAAACACAGCTAAGACAGCTCGGGCACAGAGGGAGGTGGGGGGAAAGTCTCTCAGGTAACTGCCAAACTTCACCCTCAGACAGGGCCCCAGTAAACCAGTGGGCCTAATAAGCACAGTCCTTTCCCTTCAGGTGCACTAAGACAGGGAAGCTAAAAGCAGATTTGAGGGGTTATGCCTGCAGCCGCAAAAAGATGTCTGGGAACAGACACACAACTCTCCCTCCCAGACAAGCACAACAAAGAGACACAGGAGCAGTGCAAGACTCCGATAAACTCTCCCACCCTGAATCCTTAAAAACTTAGTTTGTGAGGGAGTGCGGGTTCTGACCTAACTCGCTCAGAAGTCCCTCCCAGGTTTGAAATAAACCTGTTGACTGTTGAGCCACCCTTCGTGTTTCTCTCCTCTTTAATTATTACAGCTCCTCCTTCTGAGATGGAGATGTTTACAGCTGGGGAAGCTGAGGCTGAGAGTTGACTAAGGGAAGGCAAGAAAGGGAGGCAGAGCTCCCTGCAGGCCCTTCTCACTTGAGGAGCCAGGGCCAGGGTCTGCCTTGCACCCCACTCTGCCTCCACCTCCCCTTGTGGGACCTCAAGTGGTGGCCCCATTTCCCCTGTGCTGGGTGAGGAGCTCCTTTTTGCTGCCTGATGTTTTGGATCCTGAGCCCACACCCAGGCAGGGCTGTCTCCTCTCCCTGTAGTTGCCAAGGCCAGCAGGCCCCAGGCTTCACCTCTGTCCTCTACTGGGCCACCCTCTGGTCAGGTCCCTGGGTGTGCACGTGGAGGAAGGTGTGCATCTATGTGCATGTGTCCACACATGGGAACACAGGTGTATGCGTGTGTGCACGTATGCAAGTGTACAGGGGTGTGCCCACGTGAGGCTCGCCAAACCTTTTTCCCACTAGAAAACCATATCCTCCCTGGTGTCAGGTGTCCACTCAAGCCCCCCAAGGGTGGGGATGGGGAGAAGGGAAAAGTGCCTGAGACAGGCAGGAGTGCAGGCTCAGATGGGCCTTGAGGTGGTCACAGAGCGGAGCCAGGCATCCAGTCTGTGCAGCAGCCAAGATGTGGCCAGAGTGGTTCCTGGGAGGTGGGGGGGGGGGGGGGGGGCGGGGCGGGGGATGATATTCACGCCCACCCCCTTCCCTGTTCATTCTCCTGGGGGACTGTCACAGGAGCTTGTTTGTTAGCAAAAGTCCCCCTCAGCCCCTCTCTACCTACAGTGTCCCCTCCCTGGGCATAGGCCTGAGTGTGAAGCCTGGGTAGCTGCTAGTAACAGAAACGGGGCTTGTATGCACCCAAGGGAGCTCCCTGTGGCCAAGTCCAGCTCTGTAAGGACTGGCGGGGGTGGGTGGCAGTCAGTAGAGGGTCCAGTGGTTTAGGGTACCTCTCTTGGGCTGGCTGCCCACACCACCTACCCCTCAGCAGGCTGGCTCTGGACATAGCAGTTGGCCAAGTGCCAGCCATCCCATCTTGGCAACTCCTCCTCCTGCCTGCCAGGGTGACTTCACTTTTTGAGATCTGCTGAGTGATGGGCAGATCACTGATTCAGCCCTGAGCTCAGCCAGGACACAGGAGAAAGAGGAGGGGCTGGCTCCGGGGCACCCCAGGCCCAGCTTCCTGGGCTCTCCCACTCCAAGGCCCCATGGGCTTCCCTTCCTCCATCTCACGTGGCTGGGTGCAGGCCAGAACTCAAGAGGCAGCTGCGGATGGGGAGAGAACAGGGACTTTCCCCACGGAGGCCCAGAACCCACATCCAGCCTCACCCCAGGGCCCCCAGCACAGGTCCATGGCTTCCCCTTGTTAGAGGTGAATGTGATCCCGGGCATCATTTCTTTGGGGGAAAATTGGATTCTTTGGGGCTCCAGTTCCTCTGTGTTGCTGGCTCTCCCAGGCTGCCAGTACCACATCTCACCTTATCCTGTGGAGAGGGGGGAAGGGCACCCCGTTCACACTTCCCTCATGAGGCTGAAAGTGGCAAATTCTCCCATAGAAGAAGTTTGCTGCTTCCTTGAATAAACATAGAAATTGACCCTCCCAGCCTTAAAGAAAGTTACATTTGTGTCAATGGAGTTGGCTTCTCGGGAAACCTCCCAGAGAACAATAGGGAGCTGAAACTTACCAGCTCCGGGCCTGACAGTGAGAGGCCTGCGCCTCACCCCTCCACACTTGGTTACATTTCTTCCCTGCCTGGTCTCCAGGACCCCCACCCTCTGCACTACCCTGAATGCTGACAAAGGCTCTCCTGTCCCCTTCCCTGCCCATATCTTCCCTTCCTCCTGCCTCTGGCCCCACAGAGGCCGAGCTCCAGCCGCTGCCTCGGAGAAATAAGCTGGGGTGGGGGAGGGAGGGAGAGGGCTCACGGTTTCTTCCTCACACTTTTATTGCCACTGAAGCCAGCACAGACCTGGCAGCTGAGGTCTGGTCCTGGGTGGGCCAGGGGTGTTGTGCTGGTCTGCTCCCTCTCCTGCTCCTCCACCATGGCCTGTGGGGTGTCTGCTGCACCCCGGGAAGCCCGGGCTGCCTTCCAGCCTGACACTGAGCCAAAGTGGGGCTCTGGGCCCGGCCCTCCTCACCTGGAGAAACAGGGCTCACAGGTACTTGGTGACGTGGGCACGGTGCTCTGCCATGGTGGGGGGCCAGCCTTGGCTGTGGGACCCAGCACCAGTGGGCAGCCCCCAGGTCGTCTGCAGGAGACTCCTCTGGCAGGTCACACACAGGACGCCCCACAGAGCTTTGAAAAGTCGTGACCCAGGAAGGGTTCGAATCTTCTTTGCTCGTCCAGCCTCCAGACCACCGGTACCTGTGAGGGCAGGTGAGACCGTACTTGGGGACAGGAACACCCCCAGTCTCGGGAGCTAACACCATCCACTCATTTCCTGCTTGTGGCACAGCCTGGCATGTCCTCCAGGCTCTGGGGCTGGTGGCCTGGGACTGGGACTGATGGACTCTGGGACTGGGACTGATGGACTACAGCCCATGTACCCGGGCATGTGCGCAGGAGAGCACAGAGCCTCGAGGAGCCTGAGTCTTGAGGAGCTTTGAGGTCTGGGAGGGGCCGCTGTCACTTGGCCTGTGTCCGCGGGATCGGGTCACACAGCCCTTCTCACCTCAAGGAGGCTTGCAGTACAGAGGACACGGGGCTGGGGGTGCTCGGGGGTGTGCCTGCACACGCTCCTGCACACTGGTTCTTCTGCTCTTGTCCTGGCCGCACAGAAGCGGCTGGTGGTGGGCTCAGCAGCTGGGGGGCAAGGAGGGGGAATCAGGGTGACAAATAATTGTGGCTTACTTTTATTATTGAGATGAAATTCACATAACATGAAATTATCCATTTTTCAGTGGGTGATTTGTGGCATTCAGCACCGTCACAGCCTTGCACAGGCATCGCCTCTGTGTAGTTCCAAGACATTTCCACGACCCCAAAAGGAAACCCCATACCTATTGAACAGTTGCTCCCTGCTCCCTGCCTCCCCCGGCCCCTGGGTTCTGTCTGTGTGGCCTGGGTGTGGCCACCACACCCAGCTAATTTTTGTATTTTTAGTAGAGATGGGGTTTCACCATATTGGCCAGGCCAGTAGTCTTAAACCCCTGACCTCATGATCCACCCACCTCAGCCTCCCAAAGTGCTGGGATTACAGGCATGAGCCACTGCACCCAGCGTGCCAAACCCTTTTAACAGTGTTGACTTGTGAGTGGTGGGATTAAAGTTAATGATTTTCTTTTATTAATGTTTCTTGATACTTTCCTGTTTCCCACATCATCCTTAATTAACATGTTCCACTTTCACAAGTAGAAATAAAAACAAGTGCCAGGCACTCAAAGGACGACCTTTTGGCAAGGCAACTTCTTACAACAACAGGAACACACTTACATCTGACCCCAGCCCAGAGCACCAAAAGCAAGTCCATGATACGGACTGAGCAAAGACTTTCCAACGCAGGTTTCCCAGGCCGTGGCCCAACTCAGAATCTGCGCCAGGTCCAGGGATGGTGGGTTTGGGTCATTTTACAAAGCAAGTGGTTCCTGGAAACACTGGGGAACTCTTACTCGGAAGTCCATCCACACTCCCTCCTAGCCTCCCTGCTGTCACCGTCATTATCATGTTCTTACACAAACGCCATTAAACATTAAGCTCCTTACTTACTCAAAACTGCTGCTGCCCAGAAGGTGCCTGGGCAAAGAGTGGCAGGCCTGCATTTGGCCTGGCCATGGGCGCACCTCACGAGCTTGCTTACCTTCACCTTCTTCACTGGCATGGCCACCTCTAAGATGCTTCTCAAGGGCTGTACCCAGACCAAAGCTTCCTGCGGATCCTTCAAGGTCTGAAAGCTGAGCCAAAGAGCCAGTCCTTGTGTAAGTCCCAGACTTCACCAAAAAAGAGGGTGAAGTTGGTCCAGAGACCACCCTACATGCCAAGCTGCTTTCTCTATATACCCAGTGGATGGAACAGTACAAAGAACCAAGGCTTGGGTGTCATTTCCTTTATCCTGAACCCTGCAGGGGCATAATTCCTACATTTCAAATTTTAAGAGTTTGGTGAAGACAGAAGCGAAGTGGAGCATCCTTGCCCAGAACCACACAGACTCCCTCCTTTGAGATCTGTAATGAGATGACGTTCACAGGTGTCCACCTGCTGCTCAGCGAGAGACCACTGTTCTCATTAGGCCCGGGCAGAGGAGAGCTAGGGCGAGTTTCCGAACAACGGACCCATGTGGTCGGCATCCAGGTGCCCTGCACCCTTGGGGGCCTGCTTGGCCCATCCCCTCCCTCCCCAATCCCAAAGCTTCATCTTTCTGTCCAGGATCCGTGGGTCCAGGCTGCCCAATATCCTACCACGACTGGGGCAGACCCTGGCTCCTTCGCCCTGTAATGGGCATATTGGCTTAAAAACAGGGCCGCATGCTGTACCACTCTCTAAGTCTGGAATGGCCGAGAGTTAGGGGTCATTTTCTCTAGCGTTTCACTCGGTGGAGAAAAGCACATCATCTCATGAAATGGGATTCATCCCATGAATCACAAATTCGGCAAAGGCTAGGCTACTCTGAGGACTTGGCAGCTTCAGCAACACTCTGAGTACTTTTGGTTCCGCCAAGAACACATGCTGGTTACATTATACCATTCAACTTCATGTGGAATTCAGGGACATCTGAGCTCATCTGCTTTTTTTTTTTTTTTTTTTTTTGAGACGGAGTCTTGCTCTGTCGCCGGGGCTGGAGTGCAGTGGCCGGATCTCAGCTCACTGCAAGCTCCGCCTCCCGGGTTCACGCCATTCTCCTGCCTCAGCCTCCCGAGTAGCTGGGACTACAGACGCCCGCCACCTCGCCCGGCTAGTTTTTTGTATTTTTTAGTAGAGACGGGGTTTCACAGTGTTCGCCAGGATGGTCTCGATCTCCTGACCTCGTGATCCGCCCGTCTCGGCCTCCCAAAGTGTCATCTGCTTTTCATTAATTCACACCCAAGTTCACACTGGCAGGAGGGGACCTGGAAGCTGTGAACCCCCTCCCCCAGGAAGCCCTCCGGGCCCAGGAGAAACAGGCTTAAAGCAGCTTGAGGACCTGAAGCCCCCTGCTCCCAGCATGGGTCACAGGCGCAGGGGCACAACAGGCTTGGCCCATACCAACCTCACATGGGCCCAGAAGACTTCTCCTGCAGACACCAGCGTACTTCCTCCCCACTGCATGCTAGGCACTAACAGCAGAGCGCTGCCCTTGCACTCATGTAGCCAGGACAGTGAAGTATCAGAGGCAAGGTGACTAACCACAGGCTGGCACCAGCTGGAGCAGACTGGGTCCCAGAGACTCATGTTGAGAGTCAGTGCAGAATGAGGCAAGCACCCTCCAGATCCCCAGGTCCTCGGCACGGTGGCTGTTCCATCGAGGAAAGTGCTGCTGTACCACTGCTGCCTGACGGCACCTGCCTCTCACATGGCCCGCCAGTGTCAGTCCATCCCAGGCTCTGGGGAAACACGTCATAATCTGCACAGGTGGCTCACAGGGAAAGCAGCATCAGCCTCCCCTCCCTAAATGGGCAGCAGCATTGCCCTGGGTCCTGGGATTCCCCCAGATGAACTGACAGTCACAGGCTGTGGCCCTACAAAGTTAAGGGGCAAAAAAGCTGCCATGAATGGGGGGAGTAGGCCTGCAGAGGATACCGTACCCCACCGCACGTCGCCATCTGCACTCCGTGGTTAGGCAAGAACGCTGAGCACTATAGGCTGAACGTCCGTGCCTCCTGAAACCCACACCCTGCGGCCCTGACTCCCAGCGTGATGGGTGGCCTTAGGAAGTGGGGCCTTTGGAATGTGATAAGGTCATGAGGACAGGGCCCTCCTTATGGGATTAGTACCCTTAGAAAGGAGACCCCAGAGAATCCCCTCGTCCCCTCTACCATGTGACGTTCTAGGAAGAAAACCGCTGTCTACGAACCAGGAAGCGGTTCCCCACCAGATACAGAATCTGCCAGCACCTTAATCTTGGACTTCCAGCCTCCAGAACTATGAAAATAAACTTGCTGTTTATTTGCCACCCATCTCCAGTACTTCTGTTATAGCAGCACACTGGGCCTCCGCCACGGCTCCGGGGTGGTGCTTCAACTCTACAATGCCAGCACCGAGACACCCCGCTGGAGCCCAAGGCACTGTGGCCTGAGATGCAGTCAGGACTCCAGGGTCTAAAAAATGTGGACATCGGTGGCCAGAGCAGGCAGGCTGCCGTGACTACAGGGCCACACCGTTGGCTGCCAGGAGGGGCTTCCTGGGCTCCATGTTGGCAGGTTTTCAGTGAGAACAGGGCCAAGCAACAGTCCTGTCTGGGAAGGAAAACTGTGGGTGCCACTTAATTTCTTCTTTTAGCTTTTCTGTACTTGAATGGTCTGTAGCACATGTATACTTCAATACAAAGTATGTGGTGCGGCGTGCGCGCGTGCCTACGTGCCATGCATGGTTTTTTCCTTTCGGAAGGCACTGGAGGCTGGGCTGACACAGCCAGGCCCTCTGGGTTCTGCCGCCCCTTTAGTGCAAAACCAAGATGAAGAGGGGCGCCTGTGCTCCTGTGTACTGCTCCCTCTTCTAGGCATCACCCTCCAGTCACCCTCCACAGTCATTCTGACAAGAGTAACAAGCTTCCTGTCCCAGCTCCACAGGCAATCCACAGGAGGAGGAATGGCGTCCTGTCTTCCCACAACGCCTGTGTTTTCCACTTTCCTCCACCAGCAAGTACACCTGGGGTTCGAGGCCTGCCTCCCGCCTTCAGAAATAAAGGTCCCAGAAAGTGCAGGAAGAAGCCTCCACAATGAGGGAGACTCATGTGGAGTGGCCGAGAAGACCAGGCTGGAGACAATGAAGCCTGAGATCCGGAACGCACTGAGAAGCGCAGCTCTCTCCTCGTGTTGGGAGGTGTCATCCTCAGGGGGTGTGGTCCAGGAGAAGCCAACACACCTTCCTGTTCCACCAGCGTTGCAGCCACTACAACAGAGGCAGCCCCCAACCCCTGCAGCCTATATGCCGCCCCAGGGCCCCAGAGGCTGGAGGGCGTGCGAGGGCAGACATAAGAGGTTGGGCCCCCCTCAAGCTGCTACCACAGGATGGCAGGATGGTGGCCTTTGGGCCCAGCCACTGAGACACCCGCTTCTCCTTTAGCCATTTCTTGCCTTGACTTCCCAAGTCACACTTGCCCCTGCCTCTCTCCCCTACCCTGCGGCTCCGCTGGCTAAGGGCCTGCTATAGGGAGCCCCATCCCTCATGAGCAGCACTTCCAAGGCAGAGTCACCCCCTGGGCCCCACATCCTGCCTCTCATCACCACAGTCAAGGTGGGGCCCCTCCCAGCCCAGCCTGAGGGTCCCCTTTGACTCTAGCACACACAGGTTCTAGAAGGCTTGCCACCCACGCGCCGCAAAGCCTGGGTAGCTCCTCTCTGCCTCCAGTCTCCACTGCCCGCCCCCAGCCTTGCCTCAGGGGGAAGCCTTGTTCACAGCTCCCTTTCCCCACCAGGAGAACCAAGGACAGCCTCTTCCTGAGGTGTGATGTCCCGGTGGGGCTCAGCAAAGAAGCTGGTCGCCCTGATCCCTCCAGGGGTTCCCAGGCCCTGCCAAAGAAGCCTTTTTCTGGGAAGGCTGGTGCCACCAGCAGAGCAATGAAGGGGGAACGCCTGCTGATCCCAGGAGGGTGTCCAAACCCTGAATTCCCTGCTTGACCTTCTAGCTTCACAGGTCCTCAAATCCTCCTACCTGCTTGGGCTCGGTGCCACGCCCTGTCACAGACCTGACCTCGTCCCAGCCCCGATGACAGCCAGCAGGTGGGGGAACCAAGGTCCTCACCCATGCTTGCTAACACAGTCTGCTCCTGCCCCCAGACTCAGGACCCTATGCTGCCCCTCTCCCCTACTGGCCCACCCAACCCACACGTCCAGTCTGCATCTTCCCAGACCCTCCCTGATGCCGCCAGCACAGAGGGTGCAGAGTGGTGGCAGGCAGGAGCCTGGCCTGCAAGCCAACAGCCCACCTATGGCAAGCAGGAGCCCTGGTCCCGCCACCAAGTGCCTGGGATGTCCCTGTCTAGAAACAGAAAGATTTCGAGGCACAGATGGTATTTTCGTTTCTTCTTCCAGTTGAAGGCGATGCCTTTGAAAGAGAAAGAAAGATACGGAAGTGAAGGCTGCTATGTGACACAGAAGTCAGCCCGCAGGGCCTGCAAGGAGGGGATGCCCCATTTCCTGAGAAAGCTGGGGCAGGGGGCAGCAAGAGGCCTTGGGGCTCTGGCCTGGGGGCTTTCTACTGCTGTGTGGGTGGCCACAGTTCCAGGGTGGCTGAATACTGGTAACAGGGGGTGGGGGGTCCATCATCCTCTTTACCAAAGAGGATGGGTCAGGTTAGAGTGGACCAGTCCAGAAGGGGAAGGACACCAGCTGCTGTGCAGGAGCTCAGGCCTGTGGCCAGGGTGAGGGGCCCATGTGGAAATCTCTCCTTCTGGCCTCAGAGAAAAGCAGAGGACAGGAGGTCAGGGGCGAAGGCTGTGAGTTTCAGAAAAAAAGAAGAGGTGTTTTCTGGAAGCCACAGATGGGTAATCTTCCCAGAAACAGAGTCAAGATCATTGACCTGGTGTTCTGTGCACAACGGCTCTGGGTTCCCGTCAGGGTTCGTGGGGGCTCCTGAGAGAAATGCCTGGGCTGTGGGCCTCTCAGCGTGAGGCAGGCATCTGTACAGAGGGGCTCACGCACACCTGTGCCAGATGCTGGCACACAGGGGCACACTCGTGGAGCCGCACTTCCTCTGAGCTCAGATACTCTCCCTCTAGAACCAGAACCCCTAATAGTGCCTACAAACGGTACCCTCCAGGCAAAACAGACAACCAGGGGTGAGAGGTGGGGAGCAGTTGCAGCCCTCCTCAGCAAGTCATTTGCCCCCGGTAAACTGACGGTGCAAATATGACCTCGTGTGGCCCACAGCATCTGACGACTTTACATCAGGCTGGCAGGGCAGACGCCCGGGTCAGAACTAAGCACACTAAGCCCTGGTGTGGTCAGTCTCAGGCTGCGGCCTTACAGCTGCAACAGCCAGGCATGATGCTGCCCACGTAGGGCCACTGGGAGACAAGAGCAGGGCAGGGTCCCCTGGTGAGGGGGCTGGGGGCCAAAGGAATGGTGCACCTCCTGGGCTTTCTCCACTCTACCCAATCCTCACACTCACGGATTTCCTGTCAGTTTCAGGAGGGGACCCTGCCACCACACTCCTGGAGATCCTCTGCTGCTCGCTGCTGGGCACGCGGTGGTCACTCAAGGCAGGATCTGCCCCCAACTCCAGTGCTTTCCAGGCAGGTACCCGAAGGGGCAAGACACAGGCCAGAGGTACAGGAGGGCAAAGGCAGGCTGGGGTGGGGACACAGGCCTCCAGGCCCCCAGAGCAGCACACAGGGCAGGGCCATAGGCCCTGCCCTCAGATACCATGCCCTCAAGGGACAGAAACACCAGCCAAGGCCAGGCCCGTCATGACACTCAGGCAATGAGTGAGGAATGCCCAAGACCCCGCTCCACCCCTGTCCGCCGACACCCCACAGTCCCAGCCCGATGCAGCATGCCTGCCTGTCATCTGTCCTGCTCCTCTTCTGGCTCTGTCCGGGATCTCACAGCTGCCTCCTCCTGACCAGCCCTATGGAGCCCAGACCCACCCCCTGACCTGCTCAAAGGTGGGAAGGCCAGGGTGGCATCCTCAGAAGGGCCAGGAGCGGACCCTGACTCACACAGCCTGGAAGGCACCTGCCCCAAACTGCAACAGCTCAGACTCGCTGGCCAGTCCCCACGGTTGGCTTGCACCTAGCCTGGCTGTCCTGGGCTGAACCCTGGAGCCTTGGCCTGCTCCTGGTTACTTGTGGCCCCTCCCTCCCCACTCAGGCAGCTTCCTTGGGGAACCCAGGGAGGATCCCACACAGCCCCAGGACAAAGTCAAAACCCCTCCCACCCTCATCCTGCCCCACCCGGCAATCCTCCCAGCTCTTTCTGCACTGGATACCAGGAGATTTTGTAAAAAGAAAGGTTCCATTATGTTTCGAATAAAAATCTGAAAATCTGTAAACCAAGGACCAGAACTCCTTCTCCACATTCTTACAGCAAATTCT
>NW_022680754.1:0-72721 GCF_009764315.1 Trachypithecus francoisi
AAGGTTTAGGACTGCAGAGAAAAGACAGATGAACCTTGAACTTCCTCTCTAATCCCACATCTGAATTTTCCAGGGCTTGGGCTAGGGTTTGGAACTAGGGATTGGACTGGAGTAGATTAGGTTCAAAATGGCAACGGGTATGTTTGGGGTGCCACAGACCAGATAGGGAAGGGCCAGGAAGAGGTCGTAACAGGTAAGAATGGCCATGGAGTAAGGAATGGAGGTTGCAAAAGCGGGATGGGGGGCTGGCACCACTGTGCTCAAGTTGACACAATAGGAAAGCCATCCACACAGACCCAGGGGAAGCCTAGAGTCTTCTAGGCTTGGGCTGAGGGGCTCACCCGTCCTTCCGGGCTGAGGGTCCCGTTGGCTGCACATTCCAGCAGCCCCCGTTCTACCGGCCCCATCGGATCACTCAGGGGCACTAGGCTCTGCAGCTCCTCAGGGCTCAGGAAACAGGCGAGGGGCCCAAGCCTGAGGAGGGCATGAAGCGGACCTTTGTGTGGTCCCTGAGACTAGCACTAAGGCAGGCCTGGCAGCAGACAGTGTGGGTACATACACTGGGCACTCTGACCACTACACCACTACCCAGGGGCACCATCTATAGGCCTCTCCTGGAACTCTGCGCTGCCTGGGGCCACTGCCTACTCCCTTGCCCCTTTCTTCCTAGAACACCTACCCACCATGACACCTGTACCTTCCTCTCTCTACCTCTTCCACTTTGGCCTTGGTTACTGATCCCACAACTCACCTGCGTACCTGCTCCTCACCATCCTGGACACTCTGGTTTACCAGGCTGCGCAGCACATGGCGGGCATGCCCTGGCCCCAGACCTGCTGCTGGCCAGCTATCCTCCAGGGCCTGGATCTGAGATGGGGAAGGTTAGCTCGCACTGGGGTCACTGTGGGGTTCTTGCAGGGAGGGGCCCCTGAGAGACACGCCATTGACTCTCGTCCCCACTAGCAGATGGGCCAGTCAAATAAAGAAGATGATTCTCATACCTGGTGAGGGCTGAGCTGCAGAAAGTTCTCCAGAGGGAGGTGGGGGAGGAGGGGCAGCACTGCCCACAGCAGCTCCTGGGGCCAGGCAGGCACTTCCCCAAACAGTTCAGGGGCCAGTAGACGCTTTGCCAGAGCCTCCTTCTGTTCAGGCCTCATTCCTGGGCTGTAATCCCGGATGGCAGCCAGGCTGCGAGGAGTAATGGGTCTTAACCCTTTGTCTTCTTCCAAACTGTTTTCCCCTGACCCTCTGTAGCCCTGCTGTCTAGACAGGAAGGAGACTCTCCCTTTTTTGTTTTGTTTTGTTTTTTTGTTTTTAAGATGAAGTCTCTGTTGCCCAGGCTGGAGTGCAGTGGCGCGATCTTGGCTCACTGCAACCTCTGCCTCCCAGGTTCAAGTTATCCTCCTGCCTCAGCCTCCCAAGTAGCTGGGACTACAGGCACCCACCACCAAGCCTGGCTAATTTTTGTATTTTAGTAGAGACAGGGTTTCACCATATTGGCCAGAGAACTCCTGAACTAGTGATCTGCCTGCCTCCGCCTCCCAGAGTACTGAGATTACAGGTGTGAGCCACCACGCCCGGCCCCTCCCTGGTTTTATAGAGAGGACCTCTCTGATCCTTTTGTAATTCATTAGCATCATGACTGGGTTTTCACACTCAGGTATGAGATGTGCCTCTCTCAAACCTTGTTACGATGTTGGCACATTACCTATCTGGCATGAAAGAAAAAAACAGGAGCTCCGGAAGGAGCTGCTCCAGCTGGATGGGGTTGGCCTGACCCTGACAGGAGCGGGAGGAGTGGTGCAGGAACCTTACACACTGTCGTTGACTAACAGGGATGGTGGGAAGCGCATCAGGTCAGAGACAGCCAAGAAAGGGATGAGTGGTGACAGGTCAATGAAGAGCTGGGAGGTGAGGCGCGGGTACCGCTGGAGCAGCAGGGCTGTCAGGCGACCCAGAGCCTGCTCCTCAGATGGTGGTACCTGTGGGGGCACAGGAATGGATTCTGCCTCTGGAGATGCTCAGTATCCCTGCCATTTCCTCTCTGGAGTTCCTCCTCCCACTAAGGCAAGCCCTCTGAACACAAGGCTCCAGGTGCCCTTGCTCCCCTCTTTCTCTATGCTCACCTGTAGCTTCCCCTGCAGCATGAGTGTCAGGAAGCCCTGTGCAGCCTCCCTCTCTGCCGAAAGCACCAGCTGCTGGAGGTTTTCTGGGGGCATATGCAGGTATGCCTGTGAATAGGAGGTCATGGTGGGTATGGCCTCACAGGCCAGGGACCTCTGGCCATGGCTGTCACCCAGCCCACCCATGGGCCCTCCACCTGTTACCTGCACTAGAATCTGCAGGGCCCAAACACTCTTTTCCCTCTGGAGCAGATCCCACAGCACAGGCTGGTGGGAAGAAAGACAATATGCCAACAGAGCTGTCTTCTCTGCCTCTCCTGCAGCTCCCCCAGGCTTTCCAACTCCACTTGCTGGGATGCTTGTCCTTCATCTCAACTGTGATTCTTCAGATATTAAGCTCTTTTAGGTCCAGGATCACATCTCTAATTTCTCTTGTACCCTCTCCCATGCCAGGTCCATAGTTGGATCAATTAATACCTGCAGACCTGAACCAAATACTATGAGACTATCTAATTCCATTTTACTGGGCCCAGGGCTTGAAAAATGGAGCCCCAAAATGGAGTAAGGAATCTTTATATATCCTACAGAACCTAGCAAAGTGCCTGGCATATAATAGGCACTCAGTGAATGAATTATGGTGTTTAACATATTCCCACCCTTCCATGCAACAGAGTAAAAACTGAAGCCCAGAAAAACTAAATTAAATTGCTTGCCTAAGATCACACTAATGTGTGGCACAGTTGAACCTAGAACCAAAGTTTTCTGATTGGTAGTGTCCCTGAATCTTTCTCATTCCTGCCTTATCTTCCTGTATTCTGCCAGCCTCCAATTCTCAATCTCTAGGAAAAAAATCAAGAGTCCTCTAACTTGATCCTTTTTCTTTCTGGTACAGAAAATGGGAGAGTCAAAGAGCCCAAAAGAATAACAAGGTAATATTTATTGCACATTTGTGTATCATGCACTGTGCTAAGCCCACAGCATGTATTATCTCATATACCAGTATCATCCCTAGTTTATAAATGAGACGAGAAAAATATTGCTCAGAGAAGTTAAATAATTCATTCAAGGCTGGTCACAGAACCAAGATATGAATCCAAGCCTGTCTGACTCTAGAGCTGTGTGCTTCAAATACTACCCCACACTACAGCCTCTGAGTACACGAGGAATTCCCCTGGAGGGCCTTCTCACTGTTCTAGGAGCTTTCCCTCTGGCAGAGCACTCACACTAAAGCAGGCCAGCAGCTCCATCTTGCTTATACCAGAGCTGGGGTTGACAGTGGGTTCAAAGCCTGGTGGGGTTGGCTGCTCCTCCTGTTCCAGGTATTCCCCAATCGTCCGTAGCACACTGCGCCGGCCCTCTGGGCGAAAGGCATCCCAGAAGGAGCAGTTGTCTGGGAGACTGGAGAGCAGTAGGGCCCGACCCAGCATCCCCTGGGCCTCAGCGCCCCCAGCCCCTGGACCCAAGAGGAAGGTCAGCAGGCGGAGGAGATAGTGTAGGCGTGTGGGATGAGCAAGGGCTGCCACAGAGGACTGACAGCGTGGCAACTGGGATAGCATGCCAAGGAGGAAGGGGCCAGGGGTCAGACAGAGTGGGGATGGTCCCAGTGGTGGCAGAGAGGGCAGAAGGGGGCCCAGCAGCCCTTCTAAGAAGCAAGTGTCATTGCCCCCACGACTTATCCTGCACTGGCCTGCTAGCCAAGGCCAGAAGGGCACCAGGGCATCATACATGGTGTCATTGGCACAGACCATCACCAGGAAGCTGCCCCCATCTGGGCAGCGTTCCCCACAGGGACCAATGTGGCAGGGTGGGGAAGCAGTGACATCTGGGGTGGGGCCCTGGCACACATGCTGGACCCAAGCCTGGTTGCTGGGGGGCACAGCCTGTAGACTTGCCTCCCCACACAGTCGCTCAGCCCACAGAGTTTCATTCTCCAAGAAACAGCCCCAAAAGATATCTGGGGTGAGGGGAACAGGGGGCAGGCCTTCAGGGCAGCTGGTAGGGGGTGGGAGCAGACCAGCACAGAGCCGCTTCACCAGGCGGCGGTTGGAGCCAGACAGGGCTGAAAAGGAGAGATTACTACAGACCGCATTCAAAAACTCATCAGGAAACTGGTCATGACAGGCCTGCAGCCAGCCTTGGGCACCTGGTGCCCATGAGACTGCATACCACACAGCTGTCTGGCAGATGGCAATGGTGCTGGGAGGGGGCTGTGGAGTGACAGGCTTGGTGTGTTGGCAGAGCAAGTGGATGGAGAAGTTGGAAATGCTGTAGGGTGGTGCTGGGCCTGAGTGGTTCTCACAGAGGGCCTCCACAGTGATGGCTCGCCGTTGGCGTGGGCTGATGTGGGCTGAGGGCTGAGAAGCTCTGGGCAGAGGCACACCTGTGCTCAGGCAGTGAAGGAGGGCAGGGGGTGGGGGTGGTGATCCAGACAGAAAGCCCAGCGCCTGGACATCCCAGGAAAGGTTGTGCCGGATGCCCCTGGGTGCAGAGGGAGGAGCAGGCAGGATCTGGTCAGTTCACATTTCCTTTGGCTGAAGATTCTGACCCTGACTCAGAGCCCTCAAGGGGCATGGCAAGCATAGGCTTTTCTACAAGCGAGGTCCCTGAGAGTTTAGGCATTACTGGTTGAAATGCTGCGACAGGGCAAAAAGGAGAGAGCTGCCCCGCCAAGCTCCAAAATCACCTAGGAGAAGCCCCAGTTGGAATTCTTTCTGTCCACCTGGCTCCCTTCTGTCTCCTTTCTTCATATGCTTTTAGATAGCTGAAACACAACCCTCAGCGGGCCTCCTGTTAGGAAATCTGCTCAGCAACTCAATATGTCTAACTATGCTCTGGCACTGTTGTACTGAAGTAGGAAGAGGGTAGAGGAATCCAGCTGTGTCCCTATTTTCCAAATCCCATCTCTACTAGCTAACATTATTAAGCACTATGTGCCAGCACTGTTTTGTTTGCATGCACAGTATCAACTCATTTAATGGGGTGCAACAACTCTGTGGTAACTAATATTATCATTCTCATTTTATAAATGGGGAAACTGAGGTATACAAAGATTATGTAACCTGCCCAAGGTCATATGGCTAGGAAGAGGTGGAGCTGGGACACTAACCCAGACAGTCACACTCCAAAACCACTAAACCACACTCCTCCCTAGAGGAGTTTTCCTCTCTAAAGGCTGATGTTGTCAGCTCTCAACCTCCAGATTTTCCAGACCCAATCCCTCAGAACTGGTCCCCTCTTACTTACCATAAGAGCAGCTGTTGAAGGTTACCTAGGAGGGAAACAGTAAGGAAGAGAACTACCCCAATTTCACTTTCCTTGCCCTGCCACATCCCAGCCCCAGAACTGGCCACACTCACCTCCCTGGCACTGCCCATTGGCATCAGGCTCTGGCTGCCCCAGAAGGGAAAAGACCTCATCCTGCAGGGAGTGAGTGACACGGAGCAGCCCCTCCTGAAAGGCAGCATACAGTGGGGCCCCCACTGTGCGTAGCAGACCGCCCCAAAGCGCCTCCTCAGAGCCTAGCTCCCCTGTTGGGGTAAGCAAACCCAACAGACCCTGCAAAAAGTGAGGAGCTGTTTCCCTCCCACCAAGGCCTGTGCCATTGGTGGGTTCCACACTGGGCTGCACCTGCACCAGAGCTTGCCAGCGTGTGCCCTCTAACAACAGCAGCAGAGAAGGCAACCAGTCAGCAGCCAGGACACAGTCAGAGGGCCCATTACGGGTGCATGGGGGCCGAGTTGGGGTAGGGGGACCCCCAGGAACTAAGGCTCCCAGCAGCACCTCCACAAGTCCACCCAGCACCCCTGCCTGGTGCACCAGGAAATCTCGGGGAGTCTGCTCCTGTCCCAGCAGTGCCAGCAGATCCCCCAGCAGCCCTAGCATTGGCTCCCAGTCCGGGCTGCCTCTCAGTGTCACTAGAAAATCATGGAGCCGGAGAGCAGGTGGCTGGAGAGGTGGGGGCTCTCCTACTGGTCCTTCCCCGATTCTCCCAGGCTCAAAGGAAGAAGAAATGTTGGCCAGGAATGTAGAGAACTGTGAGCGGCTCAGGGAGCCCTGGGAAGCCTGGTCCAGAGTGGAGAGCAATGGCTTCAGGAAGGAGAGACCAGGGCCCAGGGACTGAGGCCCAGTAGGTGCAAGAGTCACTGTAAGGAAAGAAACCAGAGGTCACTAAAGGGGAGGAACATAGATCCCAAACTCAACCCTGCCTCTGAGCACAGTTCCCTACCTAGATCTAAAGATGAGGTGAGGGGATGGTGAGCTGAACCCCTTTCATTGGCCCATAGTAAGTCTTGGCCTGCTTTTCTTAGCCCTCATTTTTTCCTTTTGCATAAGTCTCTGCCTCTCTCCTTTGTCCTTCTATCTAACAGGTTAACCTCCATATTCTTAAAGTCTTTTTCCAGCCACCCTCCTCCTCATCCCCAGTTCTGTTCACTGTTCTTCTCACCTGCAAAGGACAGCAGCAGCAGTGGCAGCGGGGGCCAGAGGCTCCGAGCCATGTTTCCAGGTGAACACTGGTACCAGAGGGGAGTTCTGGTTATTCTCAACTGTGTGGGATAGCCAGGTGAGGGCAGGGCACTGCAGGCAGCCTGAGGCTCCACTGACACTGTAGTGTGGTCTTTCAGGAAACAATATCTGTAACCTGACAGCAGGTTTGTTACCTGAGCACTGAATATCTGATCCTTTGGCTCTGGAGAAGGGTATGCTTCTGTGAGAGGGACCAAGGATAGGGGATCCCAGGGCCCCTGAGAGGAACCCAAGGAGATTGCTTGAGTTAGGAGCCTGTGATGCAGAAAGGAATAGGCAGACATGGAGATGGAGAACTGGAGAACAGGTGTGTAAGGGTGTAATCTGGGGTTCTGCAGAAACATAGAAAACAAAGAGAATAGAAAGTAGCTAAGAAGCAAGTAGGATTTGAGGAAATTGAGGAAGAAAGGATGCCCAGGAGCAAGAAACAGGGCAGCAAGGTATAAACAGATGAGAAATGAAAACAGAGGTCTGGTCCAAGGATGGAGAATTCAAGGAGAGGAAAGCTGCTTTCAACTCACTACCCAGAATCACAGAGTGTCAAGAGCTGAGCAGTACCTGAGAGATCACATAGACCAAACTTTTCAACTTATGGATAAGGAAACAGACCCAGAGAAATGTGATTTGCTCATTAGGCCATTCAAATATTTTGGTTTTCCCTTCCCCCCGGGATCCCTTATTATTTGGTTCTTTCTCTGTGGCCTAAGTGAAAGTCCTATCAAAAACTCTGAGCCAAGAAGAGAGAAACCCGATTAAATCACTACGCACAGGGACTGATCTCCCTACACACAGAACTGCTCATGGAACAGAGAGAGAAAGAGATGTCATTCAAAATAATCTGGTCTGGTCAGGGTTAGAAGTCTTTTTTGTTGTTTTTGGTTTTTTTGGGTTTTTGGTTTTGGTTATTTTGAGATGGACTCTCTCTCGCCCAGGCTGGAGTGCAGTGGGGCTATCTCACCACTGCAACCTCTGCCTCCCAGGTTCAAGTGATTTTCCTGCCTCAGCCTCCCGAGTAGCTGGGATTATAGGTGTGAACCACTACTGCCTAATTTTTGTACTTTTAGTAGAGATGAGGTTTCACCATGTTGACCAGGCAGGTCTTGAACTCCTGACCTCAAGTGATCTGCCCACCTCCTTGGTTCAAGCTATTATCCTGCCTCAGCCTCCCAGGTAGCTGGGGACTACAGGCACGCACCACCACACGCAGCTAATTTTTGTATTTTTTGGTGGAGACAGGGTTTCACTGTGTTGGCCGGAGACAGGGTTTCACTGTGTTGCCCAAGCTGGTCTTGAACTCCTGACCTCCAGTGATTTGTCCACCTCGGCCTCCCAAAGTGCTGAGATTACAGGCTTGAGCCACCGCCCTAGGCCAGGGTTAGAACTCTTTTCCATTCTCCATTTATATCTCCCCAAAGGCCTTCACTTTACACCAACTCTAAATAGCAACTCAACACTGAAGCTATACCCAAACTTGCATTCTATCCGCCTTTCCCTAGAACCCTTCCCCATTCTCTCCCTCAAATTCACACATGGAACTTCATTATTAATGTGCTTCTGACCTAGAAGATTCACTTAGGATCACGGAGTTTTATTTTTATGTATTTATTTATTTAGAGACAGGGTGTTGGTCTGTGGCCCAGGCTGGAATACTGTGTATGATCCTAGCTCACTGCACCCTCGAACTCCCGGACTCAAGCAGTCCTCCTGCCTCGGCCTCCCAGGATCACAGAAGAGACCTGAGGAATCCTCTGGTAAGAACTTCTCATTTTATAGACAGGGGAATTGAAGCCCAAAGAAATGGAATGACTTAACCCGGGTCACAAAGACAGCTGGGAGCAATGATGGGATTTTCCAAGGCAAATCAAAAGTTGAGATGTGTGAAACGATCTGTTGTGTAATTTTACCAACATTCCCTTTGCCCATCAAGGATACCACATCTAGTCTAGAAAGCAGACAGATGAATCCGAGGGAGAATATGACCCGAGTTCCCAACAGCTTTCCAGTTCCAGCCCATTGTGTAATCCTTCTGAATTTCTGCCCTTCATTCTGTAACAACCCTCTTATAATAAATTCTCCTTTTCCCCTCATAGGGTAGCAAAAAATGAGATGGTCTAGGTTCAAACCCTGGTTCCAACATTTACTAACTGTGTGTCCTGGGGCAGTTTCTAAATCTCTGTTTTTGTTTTGTTGTTGTTGTGGTTGTTGTTGCTGTTGTTTTTACTGTAAAAAGGAAAAAATCCTAGTGTAGAGTTTTTGTGAGGATTAAATTAGATAATGCATTTAAAGTGCTTAGTGCAATGTCTAGCATTCATTCAACAAAGATTAAGCACTTATTACGTGCCAGACACTGGTACAGAATAAACATTCACTCAATGTTACTATTACTATATTAGAATAGCTCAAGATGATTTTTTCTACTTGAAACTAAAGGAGTTCTAATGAAGACATAAATGATTATCTGGAAGTTGTATCTTGAGTGAAAGACCTTCAGAACAAATATGGAACTAGTTGAGTCAACCAGAGAGAGAAACAATGAGGATTCCCTCAACTCAGCACGGAAAATTTCCTGGCAGTCCACGTTCTGCGGTTCTAAGCCATTGATTAAGCAATTCTCTTGCTGCTAAGGATTCAGACTATGTGCAAACTGAGGGCAAAGTGCTTAGGGTTTATGGCAAATATACCAGGCTATTTGAGTGTATTGGTTATTGCTTATAATTTGATAAACTTCAACAAGAGCGAGACAAGTTCCAACCTACAGATGACCAAATGGAAACAAGAACAACCAGCAAATTTAAATTACAAGAGTCCAGAACAAGAAATTAATCATATGTCCTGCTAAAATGAAATGGATAAGGCTGGTGATAACTGGAACATCCTGTGATCTGCCAGTTAGAACGGACATACCTGGGAAGAGCCACAGGAGTTGAGACCTCTGAAACATCCTCACTCCCCAAAACTCCCACAGGGCACTCTCTGCCTGACAAGAACAAATGCCTCCTTTAAAAAAAAAAAAAAAAAAAAAATTGGCCGGGCGCGGTGGCTCAAGCCTGTAATCCCAGCACTTTGGGAGGCCGAGACGGGCGGATCACGAGGTCAGGAGATCGAGACCATCCTGGCTAACATGGTGAAACCCCGTCTCTACTAAAAAATACAAAAAACTAGCCGGGCGACATGGCGGGCGCCTGTAGTCCCAGCTGCTTGGGAGGCTAAGGCAGGAGAATGGCGTAAACCCAGGAGGCGGAGCTTGCAGTGAGCTGAGACCCGGCCACTGCACTCCAGCCTGGGCGGCAGAGCGAGACTCCGTCTCAAAAAAAAAAAAAAAAAAAAAAAAAAAAAAAAAAATTGAAACTGAGCCTCACTCTGTTACCCAGGCTGCAGTGCAGTGGTGTCATCTCAGCTCACTGCAACCTCCACCTCCAGGGTTCAAACAATTCTCATGCTTCAGCCTCCTTGAGTAGCTGGGATTATAGGTGTGCGCCACCAAGCCCAGCTGCTTTTTTTGTATTTTTAGCAGAGACAGGGTTTCGCCATGTTGCCCAGGCTGGTCTCAAACTCCTGAGCTCAGGCAATTCGCCTGCCTCAGCCTCCCAAGTGCTAGGATTACAGGCGTGAGCCACCGCACCTAGCCAGATGCCTCCCTTTGTAAAGTACAATTCTTTTTCTCTTTTTTTGTTTTGGCTTTTGTAACTGAAATATTAATTGCTTACTAGATATCTAGGTGTTCCTCACATTTCCCAGATCTCTTGCAGTTAGGTGGGCTCAGGTGATTAGTTCTGTTCAATGGACTGTGGTTGACCAAAGAATTTAAGAGCTAGCAAATGAGCCTCCAACAATCTCTTCCCTGTTGAGGCAACAGAAACTAGAAACTACATGTTGAGATGGCAGTGTCACAAGGTCAAAATAGCCCGAGGCTCCAAACTACAACAGCATTTACAGTCAGTCTTCGACACTTGAGTTCTGTATTAGTGGATTTGCCTAGTCACTAAATGTTTGTAACCCAAAATCAATACTTACAGTGCTATTGAGGTCATTCACAGACTTGTATTGAGAAGCGACAAGTTTGAGTCGCCTGATACACATGTTCCCAGCTGAGGTGGAACAAAGCAGTGCTCTGCTTTCTTGTTGTGGCTCTCATGGTGTAAATATTAGTAAGTGTCTTTACGGAGTCTTGCTGTGTCACCAGGCGGGAGTGCAGTGGTGATCTCAGCTCACTGCAACCTCCGAACCCCTCGTTCAAGTGATTCTCCTCCCTCAGCCTCCCGAGTAGCTGGGATTACAGACACGTGCCACCACCCCAGCTATTTTTTGTATTTTTAGTAGAGTCGGGGTTTCACCATGTTGGCCAGGATGGTCTCAATCTCCTGACCTCGTGATCCGCCCGCCTCAGCCTCCCAAAGTGCTGGGATTTCAGGCATGACCACCACGCCCGGCCAGTAAGTGTCTTTTTTAAGGTCTATCTAGTGATGCACCTTTTGTGTTGCGGGGCTATTTGTTGGTGATTTCAATGTTTACAACGGCTCTTAAGCTTAATGCCGAAGTATTGTGTGGTGGTTTTAGAACAAGAAGGCTGTAATGTGCCTTATAAACTATGCTGGAAAAGCTTCATTCACTGCCAGGCGAGGTGGCTCACGCCTGTAATCCCAGCACTTTGGGAGGCTGAGGCAGGTGGATCACCTGAGGTCAAAAGTTCAAGACCAGCCTGGCCAACCTGGTGAAACTCCGTCTCCACTAAAAACACAAAAATTAGCTGGGTGTGGTAGCGGGCACATGTAATCCCAGCTACTCAGGAGGCTGAGGCAGGAGAATCACTTGAACCTGGGAGGCAGATATTGCAGTGAGCCGAGATCGCTCCATTGCACTCCAGCCTGGGTGACAGAGCCAGACTCTGCCTCAAAAAAAAAAAAGAAAAGAAAAGCTTCATTCAGGCATGAGTCACAGTGTTGCTGGCCATGAGTTCAATGTTAATCAATCAACAACATATATTAAATAAGGTGTCTATAAACAGAAACACAAAGAAAACCAAGGTTATACATTTGATCAGTTGATGAAAATGTTGTGACCAGAGGCCCACAGGAATCTAACGCTGTATTTCTCCTGGGAGCAGTGGTTCAGTAGTCACTAATTCAGTTGTTTGCTGCAACTTTATAAAACATAATTATCACGAATAATAAAAATTTACTGTAGCTGCCTTGAACAGCTACCCAACCAGTATTGAAACCTCCACGAGTGAGTAATATGCCTTTCTTATACTTAAACCACTGAGATGTAGGGGTTAATTTATTCTTGCAGCACAGCCTTTGACTCTCCTGATTAAGACAGTTAAATTATATTAGCATTTTGATATCAGATCTCTGAATTCTAGGTCTTCGTTCCATATTTATTAGTCTGGTGACCCCAAGAAGTTTCTATAATTCACTCATCTGTAAAATGGAGATACTATTACTCACCCACCCAATTTTGCTCATTCACTTGTATTATAAAGTGTCTTGATGTGCCAGGTACTGGAACAGATCCACTAAATCTTATCACCACTATGAATAGACTAGCTCAAGATGAATTCTTCTTCTGCAACTCAGTCTTTTCAGCTGGGTGCAGTGGCTCACGCCTGTAATCCCAGCACTTAGGGAGGCCAAGGCGGGTAGATCACAAGGTCAGGAGATCGAGACCATCCTGGCTAACAAAGTGAAACCCCATCTCTACTAAAAATACAAAAAATTAGCTGGGCATGGTGGTGAGCGCCTGTAGTCCCAGCTACCTGGGAGGCTGAGGCAGGAGAATGGCATGAACCCGGGAGGAGGAGCTTGCAGTGAGCCGAGATTGCACCACTGCATTCCAGCCTGGGAGACAGAGTGAGACTCCGACTCAAAAAAAAAAAAAGAACCTTCTTTTTTTAGAGATGGAGTTTCGCTGTTGATGCCCAGGCTGGAGTGCAATGGCACAATCTTGGCTCACTGCAACCTCCGCCTCCCGGGTTCAAGAAATTCTCCTGCCTCAGCTTTAGTAGCTGGGATTACAGGTGCAGGCCACCATGCCCAGATATTTTTTGTATTTTTTGGTAGAGACGGGGTTTTGCCATGTTGGTCAGACTGCTCTCAAACTCCTGACCTCAGGTGATCTGCCCGCCTCGGTCTCCCAAAGTGCTGGGATTACAGGTGTGAACCACCGCGCCTGGCCAACTTAAAGAATCTTAACACAAAAACTGATACAAGAAATAGCATCTTAAGTGAAAGACCTTCAGACAAAATACAGAAAAAGTTAAGCAGTAAGGAGATCTTTGAGGACTCCACCAGCCCATAGAAATTGTTTGGCAGTTCTTGAGATTACAATAGGAAGAACAGGTTTGAAGAAGTGGGAATAAGTTCAGTTTTGGACATATTACAACACAGTGAAACCCCCATCTCTACAAAAAATTTAAAAAATTAGCCAAGTGTGGTGGTATGCACCTGCAGTCCGCACTACTCGAGAGCCTGAGGCAGGAGGATCACGTGAGCCTAGAAGATCAAAGCTGCAGTGAGCTATGATTGCACCACTGCACTCCAGCCTGGGTGAAAGAGCAAGACCCTGTCTCAAAAACCAAACCAAACCAAACAAACAACAACCAGAAAACAGGGGAGGAGATAAAATTACTATCTTCATGGAAGTCTTATTATTTGATCATATGAGGAACTAGTTAGGATGGACAGGGATTTCTGTTTTGTTCATTCACTGATATATCCCAAGTGTCTAGAACAATATTTGGAACATACAAACTCAACAAATTTGTTGTATAAACTTCCACTCCTGTAGGATTAAAGCCAGATTGTTTTCACTGAAGAAAGAGTTAAAGAATAAAATGCAAAATGCACAGACCACAGATCAGCTATAGAAAGTCAGGAGAGGGCCGGGCACAGTAGCTCACACCTGTAATCCCAGCACTTTGGGAGGCCAAGGAGGGGCGGATTACTCGAGGCCAGGAGGTCAAGACCAGCCTGGCCAACATGGCAAAAACCCGTCTCTACTAAAAATACAAAAATTAGCCAGGCGTGGTGGCGTGTGAATGTAGTCCCAGTTACTTGGGAGGCTGAGGCACAAGAATCGCTTAAACCCAGGAGGCGGAGGTTGCAATGAACAGAGATTGTGCCACTACACTCCAGCTTGGGCGACAGAGTGATACTCCATCTGCCCACGGCCCAGTTCCGTGTTTTTAATATATTGTTGAACTATTCAAGACTATTGAATTCCAGAACATTTCCATCACCTGCCAAAGAAATCGTATACCTATCATCTGTTGGTCTCAATTCCTCCCTCCCCACCCCGCCAAGAAACCACTAATCTACTTTCTGTCTTCATAGATTTGTTTATTCTGGACATTCAATTCATTTGCCTTTTCCCCATCTTGGCCTTTTTGCCAGACACACTCTTAGGTGAGGACTTTATAATTACCTCCTTATTGTCCCCTTTCATTTCTTCCCCATTTGGGTAGCAGCCCTTACTTTAGGTTGGGTGTTACTGACCTTACCTCCAGTTCAGGAGAAAGCCTTAATTAGTGATTCCATCACATTCACCTTACCTCAACAATTCGTTCAGATGTAAGCATATGACCTAACTTCTTGGTCCAATCAGAGTGGTGGTCAGGATGTGTCTGTAGAGGAGTGGAGATTGACTTACATACAGTTAATGCCCAAATTTTAAGTGTAAAGTTTGTTGAATTTTTACATCTATATATACCTGTGTGACCACTACGCAGATCAAGATATGGAACATATCTACAGCACTCCAGAGGCTTCATGCTTCCTCTCCATCAGTATCTTCACTCCAAGAATAACCATGATTGTGACCCAAAGCTCAAACATTTTGTTCATTGACTGAGAAAGGAGTCACTGGCTCTCTTCCCCTGGATATGCGTAAATAGGTATGCAAGCCTAGGCACTTCAGAAAATTATCTGGCTACCCAAGTGAAGCCAGTCTGAGAATAACAAGAACACGTGGAAGAGAGTGCAGATAGCAAAATTCCAGAGAAACAAAACCACAGATCTAACAACAGTGAATTTTTACATTAAATCAATCCTGAAGCTATACTACCTTTGAACTGCCCAGTCTCCAGTAAGCTATTTTGTTGTTTAACTGGCTTCAACTGATTTTTTTCACAACTCAGAATTTTTAACCTGAGTTAGAACCTTAGCTCTACCTCTTACTTGGTATATGCTCTTGGGCAAGTTACTTAATTTCTTTAGGCCTTAGTTTTCTAATCTCTAAAAATAGAGGAGGCTATCTTCCATATAAGATTATTTTATGAAATATACATACTCTATATACAGTATATATATACTAAATATATAAATATCCTCATATGTGTTAAACACTCAATAAGTGATATAATTTTTAATCATAAACATGTCTAAAGACTTAAGTCTTCTAACAATGGAATGGGATCCCTTCTAGATAATAAATCCCAAATAACTAGAAACATTAAGCATTACCTGGATAATCCTCCTTTCAGTGATGTTCTATAAGGTGTTCCTGCTTTGATGGGAGACAGATTAACTCTGAAATCCCTTCTAACACTAAAAACCTGTACAACACTTACTGATTTGAACACTGCCCTGAGCAATGGCAAAATGAAATAAAGAGACTTTTGGTCCAGTAACAGGTAAAAATAATATCCAATTAAAGTTAATGGTTCACAAGAGAAGCAACATGAGTAGAACAGGCAATGGAAACAATACTTCTCAATTAGTTATACTAACAGCTCTGAAGATCTCCTTACTCCACAGAGGCCTTTACCTATGCATCAGGGAGGAAGAGGGTAAAATTAGGACTCTAATCAGGCAGTAGAGGTTGCAGGAAGGGTGGAAGCTATAATGATAAAGACAAGAAATGAGTCGGATTCAGGAGCCGTGGAAAGGGTAGAAAGCTAAGAAGCACAGTCCCCACTGGCATCTGAGCTAACTTGTTTTGTTCTTTTTTAGAGACAGGGTCTTGCTATGTTGCCCAGGCTGGAATGCAGTGGTATGATCCTAACTTGCTGCAGCCTCCAACTCCTGGCCTCAAACAATCCTGCCTCAGCTCATAGCTGGGACTAGAGGCACACATCACCACACTCAGCTTGAACTAACTCTTTTTCTTGACCTTACGCCTTTCAATATGCCTTATCTTACTGAGCAGCTATCAGGAGTATTTATTAGACACGTATACTTTTATTTATTTATTTATTTTGAGACAGAGTCTCACTCTGTTGCTTAGGCTGGAGTGCAGTGGCGTGATCTTGGCTCACTGCAACCTCTGCCTCCCAGCTTAAAGTGATTCTCCCGCCTCATGTTTCCGAGTAGCTGGCATTACAGGCATCCGCCACCACACCCAGCTAATTTTTTTTTCTTTTTTTTTTTTTTTGTATTTTTAGCAGAGATGGGGTTTCACCACGCCTGACCTAGACACTTATACTTTTTAATTTTAATGAACAGACATTGTTCTATCTGAAGAGACATTTATATTTTCAATTCTCTATTTTCAACAATTCCCTTCATTATCTTTTGCTGGGCCCAAGGATATTGAAGCCATCCATTGCTTTACTTGTCTTCCAAGTTCATCAGTGCCTGCACTGCAAAGGAAACAGACTGTCAGGCTGGAGAACTAAGAATATTCTACATATATAAATGTTTGGTGAAGACCTTGCTTTTCTGGGTTCTAGGTTCCCATAAGTCTTTACTAATCTTTAAATTAAGTCTTTTTTTTTTTTTTTTTTTTTTTGAGATGGAGTCTCGCTCTGTCGCCCAGGCTGGAGTGCAGTGGCCGGATCTCAGCTCACTGCAAGCTCCGCCTCCCGGGTTTACGCCATTCTCTCGCCTCAGCCTCCCGAGTAGCTGGGACTACAGGCGCCCGCCATCTCGCCCGGCTAATTTTTTGTATATTTTAGTAGAGACGGGGTTTCACCGTGTTAGCCAGGATGGTCTCGATCTCCTGACCTCGTGATCCGCCCGTCTCGGCCTCCCAAAGTGCTGGGATTACAGGCTTGAGCCACCGCGCCCGGCCTAAATTAAGTCTTATGATTCTGTGTACTCTTTGCCATAGACAAGTTTATCAGGATTAAAGAAACCACCTTGCTGCATTTTCCTCCTTTTCACCCTGTCCTCCCTAGAGAATAAGTGGGAAGGCAGGGCTAAGAATGACTAGCAGGAACAGGATTAAATTTAGGCAACATTTTGAAGTAAGCAAAGCCTGTCTTTCACATCTTGCCCTAAATTCCGTGTTCCAATGTTATAAATTCCTCGTTGCCCACCTGTGCCCACCACACACAAACACACAGTCCTCCTCTCTAATTTCTTATTTTCACACTGAGTTGATTTCAACTAGGTATGAGGGGGAAAACCCAGATAACACATATTAAATTATAAAAATCCGCCCCTAACTCTTCTGTTTTAGCTTTGTTTTGAGACGGAGTGTCGTTCTGTTGCCAGGCTGGAGTTCAGTGGCGTGATCTCCGCTCAGTGCAACCTCTGCCTTCCAGGTTCAAGCAATTCTCCTGCCTCAGCCTCTGGAGTAGCTGGGACTACAGGCATGCGCCACGATGCCCAGCTGATTTATTGTATTTTAGTAGAGACAGGGTCTCACCATGTTGGCCAGGATGATCCTGATCTCCTGATCTCGTGATCCGCCCGCCTCAGCCTCCCAAAGTGCTGGGATTACAGGCGTGAGCCACCATGCCCAGCCTTTTTTTTTTTGCTTTTAGAGGGAAACTGTTTGAATCCAAATTAGTCATGAAGTAATGAAATTTAGGAAAAATAACTTTGAATAGATAGTGCTCAGTTTACATCAAACTCTACTATTTAAATCACATATTTATCTTTATAGAGGCTGACACTCGAAGGGGCAGATACAAACAGAAGTTTAGAATTCATAAACTTCTTTAGGGAGTTAGGACAATGAGCACTTGTGGGCCTCCTGTTCATTGTCTAATCCCCCATAGCTCTCCAGATTGAGCCTTAGGCCCTGCTGTTCAAGTCTGAAATGCAATCTTCAGGGACAATAAATGTACAGAAACTGGTGGGCTGCCCAAATCAAGCAGGAGCCTACCTTGTCCTAATTCCCAACAACTGGGATTAGACTTTCTCTTCTTGGGAAATAAGCTCTCATACCTCATAGGATTTGGGCGTTCCGTGCTACAGAAGCAGAGTTTCTAGATTCTCTCTCAGTTAGGGAAAAGTGGGACACATGCCCAGAATGTGACAAACCAAACCAAGAATTTGCCTATTTTAGGTGTAGGCAGAAATTGAGAAGCTGAGATGCCAGAATAGTGGACACCCTCCTCCTCCACGGTTATAAACGCTATATGTATATATTCCCATGGTCCCCATGACTATCTTAACTCCATACCTGCAAACTCTTGTAACTTCTTACGCTCCTCTAGATTATACTGAAGCTTTTCTAGCAACTCAAAATATCGGAAGAGTGAGTCTCTGGGCCAAACACAGTCATCCTGATCCATTTCCATTAGCCCGGGCAGATTTTCATGCACAAGAGTCTCCCAGTCCAAATGACCTGTCGAGAGGAATGCTTCAGAAAAGCATGGCTAGATTTGTAAAAGTTGGGTAAGAGCTGGTAAATCCTATGGTGTGGGTGGAAAGGTGGGGTGGGAAGAGGTAACAGGAAGCAAGGAGGGAAAGGGTGCATCAGCAAGAAATCACTTTTTACAGTGAGCAAAGAGGGCCACAGCCACACTTACCCAAAGTGAAGAAGGAGGACAGGGGAAATTAGAAGCAAAAAGAAAGTCATTAAGACCAGAAAATTGGGCCGGGCGCGGTGGCTCAAGCCTGTAATCCCAGCACTTTGGGAGGCTGAGACAGGTGGATCACTAGGTCAGGAGATCGAGACCATCCTGGCTAATACGGTAAAACCCTGTCTCTACTTAAAAATACAAAAAACTAGCCGGGCGACGAGGCGGGTGCCTGTAGTCCCAGCTACTCGGGAGGCTGAGGCAGGAGAATGGCGTAAACCCGGGAGGCGGAGCTTGCAGTGAGCTGAGATCCGGCCACTGCACTCCAGCCTAGGTGGCAGAGCAAGACTCCGTCTCAAAAAAAAAAAAAAAGACCAGAAAATTGGAAAGGAGATACAGTAGGAGAGCTCCTGTCAAGAGTAAGATGTCTTATAGAGTAGTGTGAATTCAAATGGAAAACACTCATTATTATAGTTCTTTGGCTCACCAATAGATTCAGAAAATCTGGATTCAGAAGAGGAAGAATAGGAAGAGGATGTGGAGGAGACAGAAGAGGAAGACTGGTACTCTCTCTTTTTTGACAAGGTCTCTTCTGTTTTTGATGCAGATGTTATTAAATCCTCTTCAGTGGCACCATACTTAGACTCTACTTCAGACACTTCTGATAAGTCCAAACTTTCCCTTTGTTGACCAGCAACTCTTGAACTGAAAGGAGAAAATCATGACTTCACAAATATTTACAAGACATGACTAGTCCACTCATTATTCTGGTTCTGGCCCTGGCCACCCCCTAAAGCTGGGGCATAAGACAATGAGAGCCAAACAACTCCCAAACTCTCAACTCAGGCACTTCCAAACTCAATCATTCATGTGTCATCCTTAACTCTTCTCTTCCTTACCATATCCAGTCCATCAAGAAGTCCTGCTGACTCTATACCTTCGAAATAAATCTTTTCTCACTAACTCACTGCTACCACTCTGGCCTAAGCTGTCATCATTTCTTGCCTGGGCAGCAGCATAGCCTCCCAACTGATCTCTCTGCTCCTTCCCTTGTTCTTCTACCAACACAGCAAGTAATCCTTCTTAAATGTAAGTCACCTCATATCACTCCTCTGTTCTGCTTTCCATTTCAAAGTCCCTACAATGGCACCCATAACCCTACAGGATCATGTCACCATTATCTCTCTGACTTCATTTCCTAGCACTCTTCCCGCTGCGCACTCTACTCCATTCACAATGGCCTCCTTGCTGTTTCTCAAACAAAACAAGCATGCTTCCAGCTTAGGACCTTTGCACTAGCTGTTTCATCTGCCTATTAACACTCTTCTTATAGATATCCACATGGTGATCCCCTTACCTCCTTCAAGTCTTTGCTCACATTACCTTTTCAATTAGGTCACCCTGACTACCTTGTTTAAAACTACAACCCATCTGTGGCTGGGCACGGTGGCTCATGCCTGTAATCCTAACACTTTGGGAGGCTGAGGCAGATGGAGTGCCTGAGCTCAGGAGTTTGAGACCAGCCTGGGCAATATGGTGAAACCTCGTCTCTACGGGAAAAAAAAAAAAATTAGCCGGATGTGGTGGCAGGCACCTGTAGTCTCAACTTGGGAGGCTGAGGCAGGAGAATCACCTGAACCCAGAGGCAGAGGTTGCAGTGAGCCGATATCGCGCCACTGCACTCCAGCCTGGTAACAGAGCAAGACTCTGTCTCAAAAAAAACAAAAAAACAAAACTACAACACATCTGCAATCCCACCTTCTACTCCCAATCTCCCTTAACCTGTTCTACTTTTAATTTTCCCATAATGCTTATCATATTTTAACAGATTAATTTACTTAATATGTTCACTGCTTATTATCTCTTCACTACTAATATGTAAGTTTCATGAAGCAGGCATTATTGTCTATTTTGTTCATTGATACATCCCAAGCACCTACTAAGTATTCAATACTTATTTGTTCTTTATTGTTTTTTGTTTGTTTTTTTGAGACAGGGTCTTGCTCTGTCACCCAGGCTGCAGAGCAGTGGCACAATCACGGCTCACCACAGCCTCAGCCTCCCAGGCTCAAGTGATCCTCCTACCTCAGCCTCCTAAGTAGCTGGGACCACAGGAGCACACCACCACATCCAGCTAATTTTTGTTTGTAGAGGCGGAATTTTGTCATATTGCCTAGGTTAGTCTTACACTCCTGAGCTCAAGTGATCTGCCCACTTCAGTTTTCCAAAATGCTGGTATTACAGGCATGAGCCACCGCACCCACCCTGCTAAATTTTTGAGACAGGATCTTGCTCTGTTGCCCAGGCTGGAGTAGAGTGGTGCAATCATGTCTCAATGCAGCCTTGAACTTCTGGCTTGAACTTCAAGCAATCATCTTGCCTTGGCCTCTCCAAGTGTTGGGATTACAAGTATAAGCCACCACATCTAGCCAGTAATTATTTGTTAATGAGTGAATGGGTTCATTTTTGCTAAACACTTGGGGTCTAGAATCATATCTGTTTCATTGAAGGTATCTGTATTAGTGTCCTGTGGCAGCCATAACAAACTACTATAAACTTGGTATCTTAAAATGACAGAAATATATTCCCTCACAATTCTAGAGGCCAGAGTCTGAAATGAAGGTGTTGGCAGGGCCATACACCCTCTGGAGACTTTAGGGGAGAAGTTCCTTGCCTCTTCTACCTTCTGGCAGCTGCCTGGCATTCCTCAGCCTCCCTTGGCTTGTGGCGGCTTTAGCCCCAACCTCTATCTCCATCTTCACATAGCCTTCTCCTATTCTCTGTGTCTTCTCCTCTTTCATCTCTTATAAGTACCCTTGCGAATGGATTTAGGACCTACCTGGATAATCTAGCATGATCTCATCTCAAGATCCTTAACTTAGGATCTTTTTTTTTTTTCCAAATAAGGTCACATTCACAGGTTCCAGGGAGTAAGGACATGGACATATGCAGTTATTAAATGAATGAATTCTCTCTCAAAGCCAATCTTCATCTTTAGTTTTCCACCTTCTCCTCCTTCATGTGTCTCTATTCCAGTTCACATACATACTCCTAACCTGTCATCTATTTTGCTATGGCTTGACCTCAGTGCCTCCTGTGACACGTTTTTTCTCCTGCGACACGTTTTTTCTCCTGCAAAGCAAATTAAAAAAAAAAATGAGCAAAGACAGTTATGTTCAAGCAAAAGTGTGGTAAGAAAAGAAGAGTTCATGTCAGAAAGTGAAGAAAACTAACTGGGGAGAACAAATTGTAGTCAAGGGGTGAAAAAAAATGGAGGACTCCCCACAGTGGATGAAGAATCAGGCAATGTTCTAGAGCTAGAGAATTCTTATCCTTGGGGGCAAATCTTCTGTCACAAAGGGAAAAATGGGGTCAAGGAGCAGAAACAAAAAATGAGCTCAGGAAACCCTTGAGAAGGAAAGTTGGGGTTGAAAAGGGAGAAGCAGACCTCTGGATGATCTGCCGCTTGAACATGTCAGCTTTGAGCTGAACCTCCTGACGTGCCATCTCCTCATTCATCTCTTTCCTGATATTCTGAAAGTTAGTAACTGCCCCAAAGGGCCATTAGGAGTTGGGAGATGGTAATGACTAGACCTGGGAAGAGGAATTGGGTGGGGGGAATCCAGGTGAAATATCCCATCCAGAACCCAAGCCTTCCTGCTACACTAGGTTCTTTATACCCATAAGCCACCAATCCCTGCTTTCAGACTAATTTCTTCCCACCCTACCCAAACAAGTTTCACCTCCTCTATGCTTACCCATCATGGCTACTATGATACTCCGAAAGATAATGGAGCCAAGCAACAACCAAAGGATGAAATAGATGCTGCTGAAGATGCGACTGACTTCACGCACCTTCCAGACGTCCTGAAGCAGTGCATACCAATGATCCAAGGTGAAGAGAATGAACACTGTTACCAGGGAATTTGGGAGGTCCCTAAAGAAAAAGGCATGTGAATAGACAGAAACAGAGGCCTAAACCTTTCAAAAATGGTACCATTCTTACTTTTAAAGAAACATAGGCCAGGCGCGGTGGCTCAAGCCTATAATCCTAGCACTTTGGGAGGCCGAGACAGGCTGATCACGAGGTCAGGAGATCGAGACCATCCTGGCTAACATGGTGAAACCCCATCTCTACTAAAAAAATACAAAAAAACTAGCCGAGCGAGGTGGCGGGCGCTTGTAGTCCCAGCTACTTGGGAGGCTGAGGCAGGAGAATGGCGTAAACCCGGGAGGCGGAGCTTGCAGTGAGCTGAGATCCGGCCACTGCACTCCAGCCTGGGTGACAGACAGAGCGAGACTCCGTCTCAAAAAAAAAAAGAAAAAGAAAAAGAAACGTAAAGCATTTCTTTGTAGTTTGTTCTGATTTTGGCTCCTTTTCTACCATATTCAGTTTTTAGCTAATCATTCTTCAGTTTAAAGTTGTCTTTTTTTTTTTTTTTTTTTTACACGGAGTCTCACTCTATTGCCCAGGCTGGAGTGCAGTGGTGCAATCCAGGGTCACCACAACCTCCACCTCCTGGGTTCAAGAGATTCTCCTTTCTCAGCCTCCCAAGTAGCTGGGATTACAGGCATGCACCACCATGCCCGGCTAATTTGTGTATTTTTAGTAGAGATGGGGTTTTGCCATGTTGGCCAGGCTGGTCGCGAACCCCGACCTAAGGTGATCCGCCAGTCTCAGCCTCCCAAAGTATAGGATTACAGGTGTAAGCCATTGCACCCAGCCTAAATTCTCCTTTATCATGAATAATCTATGACTACCTCTCACTATCCCATTAGTCCTGGGGTATAATAAATACTCAATAAATAGGCATTAACTGAATTTTTAAAAGATGAGTGAATCACCAACTAGTTCTTTTTTTTTTTTTTTGAGACAGAGTCTCAGGTCTATCATCCAGGCTAGAGTGGCGTGATCTCAGCTCACTTCAACCTCTGCCCTCCAGGCTCAAGTGATTCTCTCACCTCAGCCTCCCGAGTAGTCGGGATTACAGGCATGCGCCACCATGCCCAGCTAATTTTCATAATTTTAGTAGACAGGGTTTCACCACGTTGGCCAGGCTGGTCTTGAACTCCTGACCTCAAGTGATCCGCCTGCCGCGGCCTCCCAAAGTGCTGGGATTACAGGTGTGAGCCACCATGCCTGGCCGTTTTTTCTAATTTTATTCTCCACTGCTCTATGGACTCCACTTAATAGAAGATCACTCGCAAATTTAGCAAAATTTAGCAAAATTAGCAAATTTAGCAAAATAGAAGATCATTCACAAAATTATTCCTATTAGTTTGCTGGTATGAAATGATATGCAGGTAAATGGGTATGCTACATAAACATATGTGATCCTAAATAATAAATATATACAGATTATAAAATGAGTGATATTTTAAAATCACTAAAAAAGTAAAAAGTTTCTGGGAAGGTATCTAAATTTTCCTACCCTTCTTTTTAGTCCTCCATATACAATTTATTGAAAACATCAGAGCTTGTATAGGATAAATTCTAGGACTTCCCTAACTCAATACTCTTACAAAACTATCTGTTAAGAGTTTAACGGAGTCCTGAGAAGCGCAGACAAGATTAAATTCTAATTCATAAATGGGATTATCTACTCGAAATTCAAGTTGATTTCCTTCTAGAAAACAGTGATGTTTCTTTTTTAATATTTAAAAAACTATGTAACACTTCATAAATTTGTGTGTCATCCTTGCAGAAGGGCCATGCTAATATTCTCTATATCATTCCTAATATTCTCTATATCATTCCTAATATTCTCTATATCATTCCAATTTTAGTACATGTGCTGCCCAAGTGAGCACTGATTAGTGCTTTCTAGACAGAGATCAGGAATTGGCACATGCACGTGTAATATTTAGAGACTAGGATAAAACCAGTGATCATATTTGAGAATCAGAGTAACATTCATTGATCACTTACAATATATTACATACTGTGCTAAGTGCCTAAATGCATTATCACATTTATCCCCCACACTCTTATGCAGTAGCACTGCTATTATTCCTTTTTTTTTTTTTTTTTTTTGAGATGGAGACAGTTTCACTCTTTGTTGCTCAGGCTGGAGTGCAGTGGCTCAATCTCAGCTCACTGCAACCTCCGCCTCTGGGGTTCAAGCGATTCTCCCGTGTCAGCCTCTCGAGTAGCTGGGATTACAGGTGCCCATTACTACACCTGGCTAATTTTTGTATTTTTAGTAGAGACAGGGTTTCACCATGTTGGTCAGGCTGGTCTCGAACTCCTGACCTTGGGTGATCCACCCACCTTGGCTTCTCAAAGTGCTGGGATTACAGGCATAAACCACCGTGCCCAGCCTATTCCCATTTTTCTTTTTATCTTTTTATCTTTTTTTTTTTTTTTTGAGATGGAGTCTAGCTCTGTTGCCAGGCTGGAGCGCAGTGGCACAATCTCGGCTCACTGCAATCTCTACCTCCCAGATTCAAGCAATTCTCTTGCCTCAGCCTCCAGAGTAGCTGGGACTACAGGCACCCACCACAACACCTGGCTAATTTTTGTGTTTTTAGTAGACACAGAGTTTCACCATGTTGGCTAGGATGGTCTCAATCTCTTGACCTCATGATCCACCTGCCTCAGCCTCCAAAAGTCCTGGGATTTCAGGGGTGAGCCACCGCGCCTGGCCCCCATTTTTCAAAAGAGGTAACTGAGTCACAGAAACCAAGCTTAACCACTGGAGTGTACTGCTATTTAAAGATGCCTGATTGGCCGGGCGCGGTGGCTCAAGCCTGTAATCCCAGCACTTTGGGAGGCCGAGACGGGCGGATCATGAGGTCAGAAGATCAAGACCATCCTGGCTAACACAGTGAAACCCCGTCTCTACTAAAAAATACAAAAAGCTAGCCGGCGAGGTGGCGGGCGCCTGTAGTCCCAGCTACTCGGGAGGCTGAGGCAGGAGAATGGCGTAAACCCGGGAGGCAGAGCTTGCAGTGAGCTGAGATCCGGCCACTGCACTCCAGCCTGGGCGACAGAGCGAGATTCCGTCTCAAAAAAAAAAAAAAAAAGATGCCTGATGACAGTGTGGTTTGAATTTGCAAAACCCAGAATAAACGCTGCCCTACTCTCAAGATCAGAGCTAAAACCACTCACTATTCTTCTGCTTTCTCTTTCCCTCTCCCTATTGTGTTCTATTTGTTTCTTCGAATAGACTGTACTTTTTATATTACTATACTTTGGACAAGCTTTCCGGTCTCTTAGCCAAATTCTCTCCCCTCACCCAGCTGTCCCCCAGCTCTGCTTACGAGAAGAACACATGGTACACCAGGTCCTGACGAGGTGAACGGGTGTAGTCTGAGAAGAAGTAGACACCAGTCACAGCAAAAATGTAGAAGAAGATGAGCAGCAACATCAAGAGGAAGGTCATGCTCTAGAGGCCATAACCTCAAGTCAAATGTGGGCCAGACTAGGCTGATTTCCACCAACAGCCTAGTCAAGCCCACCTGGCAATCCCGCACCAAACCCTCCCTTGTACTCCTGAACCCAGTCATCTCTGAACCATGGCACCTGTCCCCAGCCCCTTCTCATCCAATAACATATCACAGGACGTTTCATTGCCTTCTTTGACCCACCAAGATTTGTTTCATACATATATATATATTTTTAGACGGAGTCTCACTCTGTCGCCTAGGCTGAAGTGCAGTGGCACAATCTTGGCTCACTGCAACCTCCGCCTCCTGGGTTCAAGCTATTCTTCTGCCTCAGCCTCCTGAGTAGCTGGGATTACAGGCACACAGCACCACACCTGGCTTTTTTTTGTGTGTGTATTTTTAGTAGAGACCAGGTTTCACTACTTTGGTCAGGCTGGTCTTGAACTCCTGACCTCATGATCTGTCCCCCTCGGCCTCCCAAAATGCTGGGATTACAGGCGTGAGCCACCGTGCCTGGCCGATTTGTTCTATATTCTGTGTTAAGTCCTCATATTTATCTATCTTGCCCCCTGCTTTAGCTTGCAACAGTCAAATCACCTTGAGGGCCCTGACCAGGACCAAAATAATAACTCGAATTTGACGGAATTGTGCAAGGAGTTTGAGAGACCTCAGCACCCGGCAGATCCTCAGAAGCTGAAGCCACACCGATTGGCCTGTTACCCCGACCAATACCACAACCTCGGGAAGCAGGGACTGTGGAAAACACACAGATTATGAGTAAAATACACCCCAAGGCACGCAGGCACAGTTGCACCTTCTTCATCTCACCCTCTTCATTGTTCCCTGGGCATTATCCCTTGAACAGCATTCTCTGAGAATTGTTTCCTATTCAACCTTTCTATATTAAGTTGCTTAAACACTGTACTTCAACTTGTTCAGATATAAAAAGACGGATAAAATTCATGGTTATTTAATTGGGTTATCGTGGAGCATAAATGAGGTAATGTAAGGAAAACACTTAAAATAGTGCCTGGCACTTAGTAAGTGCTCAGTAACAGGCAGATGTTCTTGTTGGCATTGATGTTGTGGTCTACCTTGCTCCTAATACCAACAACTCCTGCAATGACTGATGTTTAGTTTTAGGAAAAAAAATCAAAAGAAGGAAGTTAAGTCAATTTTTGTTTCTTCCTATTATCATGTTAACTTTTCTTGTCCTTTCGATTCACCTAGGCACATTCTTCATCCCACTAAAGGAACCCTCAGGATCTCTATCCTTACCAACATGGTAACAACAAAGTCAAAGACATTCCAGCCACTCTTCCAGAAAAGGGAAAAGTTGGATAGCCACTTAAGAAGGATCTCCAGGATGAAAATAAGCAAGATAAACCAAGCTGCCACCTCCAAAGTCAGCTTCAATGGCCATAGTTTGGTATTTGTGGATTCCAGCAATTCTGTGAGGATAGAGAAAAGGAGGAATAAAAGTTAAGGAAGCTGGAAACCGAATGATGGAGAATGATCACACTTAATAAATCACAGTTTTGCCCACTACTGTTCCATTTTTCTTTGAGTTTCTCTTCTTAACATTGTTGCTTCAACCTGTGAAATACAGGGAAGGACAGAATTGACCATAAAACATAGCCACAACTAATCTGTTGATATAGTCATGTCTGCCCAGCTACAAGTCACTTCCTATCCACTGTGGGGGTCACGCAGCCACTAAGAGAATACTCTCTTTAATTACCCCTACCTCCAACCCTCCACCCCCACCTACTGCACTGTTATCTCAGTCCCAAAGTTCACACGAAAACAATGGGTCTTGAGAACAGAATGAAAATACAGGGCCATGAGATCTGAAGTACTTTATAATGAATGTAGAAACAAGCCAGAATCATTGGGGTATATCCAATTATAACAATAAATCACCTGGTTCTGTTAGCTTCCTTTTAAAACTTTTCCTTTCTTCCCTGTCTAAAATTGGTTTTGTTCTGCAGAGCAAATTGAATGCATACTTCCTCTCTAGAACCCTATTATTTACTAATTGCTATTCCTTAATTCATTGCTTTCTCTTTCAACCTCCTTCATCTCGTTTATATAATTAATGGATGTATGCCATGCTCTAGAAAAAAAAAACAAACTGAGATTAAAATAGGCTTAAAAGCTAAATAGAAATCAAGATTGTGGTGCTCTGGCTTTAAAGTCATCGTGATGCTGAACTGGATCCAGACAAAAAGAACAGAGTCATACTTCAATCATCCCTAGAATTTTACAGAGGTTCGCCCCTTCTAAAAACCAATGGAGTTATGTTATACTTATTCCTATGCTTGTTTTGAGACAGAGTCTCACTCTGTCACCCAGGCTGGAGGAGTGCAGTGGCATAATCACGGTTCGCTGAAGCCTCGATCTCCCGGGCTCAAGAGCCTCTGGGTAACTGGGACCACAGGCACATGTTACCACGCCTAGCTAATTTTTTATTTACATTACTTGTAGAGATGGGGTCTCCCTATGCTGCCCAGGTTGGCCTCAAACTCCTGGGCTCCAGCGATCCTCCCACCTTGGTCTCTAAAAGTGCTGGGGTTATAGGCATGAACCACTGCACCCAGCACTCCTATGCTTATTTAGGCTCTGTGTTTCTTCCATAAATTTTCCTTTCTCCTACGTTTCTCTAAGATGGACAATTTTTCACATTTTAACATATATGAAATTAGGATGCTTTTTTTTTTTTTTGAGATGGTGTCTCGCTCTGTTGCGAGGCTGGAGTGCAGTGGCGCAATCTCAGCTCACCGCAACCTCCACCTCCCAGTTCAAGGGATTCTCCTGCCTCAGCCTCCCGAGTAGCTGGGACTAAAGGCCTGTGCCACCATGCCCAGCTAAAATCTGTATTTTTGGTAGAGATGGGTTTCACCATGTTGGCCAGGATGGTCTCCATCTCTGGACCTCGTGATCTGCCCGCCTCGGTCTCCCAAAGCAAGGATGCATTTTACAATCAGCGATGTGTCCCAGTTTAATTGGGCATGACTTTTATTTCTTAGTGGTAAATAGTGAATTTCTCCACTGATGACAGCTTAGATTCAATAAAATACAAAACTTTTTCACTTAATAAATTCTAGCTCTCAGGAGTATAGAATTATGTAATTAGAAAGACGTGAGGACCACATTTGTGGCTGGAAAATAGAATGCTATCATTCTTATTCAGTTTTTGCCCTTGCAAAACAGGAACCCAAAGAAAGAAATGAAGTAAAATAAGGCTCTTGTGAAGCAGAAGATAGTTTTAAGTACCTTAAAATAGTTTAAGTAGGGAAGTCCAAATTACAGAGGCAGTAGCACTTTTACTCTCTGGAAAAAGGAATACTTTCATAGAAGCTAAACGAACCCAAGAAGTTCAGAGGAATGAATAGCAGAAATTGCCTCAGCAGCACAGAATATGCAAAAGTGACTGCCTCCACTCTACATCAAGTAATGTGTCCTCTCTGAAGATGAAAAACAACTTTCTAAAATTCTTGGAATTTTTCAGGCTGCTATAGCAAGGCAAAGGAGTCTTAATGGAAATAGAGACCAGGAGCCCAGTGAAGTCTACCCAGGAATCTTAGCCAGTGTAGTGAAGTAGCAGTGAACACCTATGCTTGAATATTCTTCTCAGGGTGATAGACAGTAGTCATTGGATCAAGCAAGTCAGCTAAAGATATAATTCTGCTTTACAGGGTAGAGTTCACCATCAACAGTCATCTATTTCTACTCCCTATTCTAGAAAAACAACAGTAGGTCACCTCATAGAATAACAGGTAAATTCACATTAGTTTCAAGGAGTCCAATATTATAGGTGAGGAGAATAGTACACTGTAACAACAAACTGATACGTAGATTTTGACATTTACAGTTTTAATATTTTTAGTAATGTTTTGGCTAGCTATACCCATCATGAAGCAAGAAACACTGATGTTGAAACATAGTTTCTTTTTTTTTTTTTGAGATGGATGGTCACTCACTCTGTTGCCCAGTTGCCATCTCAGCTCACTACAAACTCCGCCTCCCGGGTTCAAGAGTTTCTCCTGCCTCAGTCTCCTAAGAAACTGGGACCATAGGTACGTATCACAATACCAACTGATTCTTGTATTTTCAGTAGAGACAGGGTTTCACTATGTTGGCCAGATTGGTCTTGAACTCCTGACCTCAAGTGATCCGCAGGACTAGGCCTCCTAAATTGCTGGGATTACAGGACGTCAGCCACACACCCAGCCAGAAACACAATTTCATGAAGAGCATTAAGAATGATAACTCTGCAAATTTAATCTCAAGATGATCTTCAACAGATTCTACAAATTCCATTCATTTGACCAAAAACTTTATACAGCACATCAAGCCATCTCTAGGACTTTAAAAGTCAATGTAAAAAATGGTCATCTTCAGGAACATGCCCACCTTTGGGAAAAAATTGTAATGATATTATACTTAGGTTTTATTTTATTTTATTTTTGAAACAGGGTCTTGTTCTGTCACCGAGGCTGCAGTGCACTGGTGAGATCATAGCTCACTGCAGCCTCAATCTCCTGGGCTCAAGTGATCCTCCCACCTCAGCCACCCAATATACTCAGTTTTTAATTTTAAGCAAGGATTGTCTACACTTGCGATGTGTTATTTTCTGACAAAGGCTTGCAAATGAGTCAAAACTTTTCTTGTTTCTCATTATTTAGAAACAAAATATGAGATTTAAAAAATAAGCCAATTGATGTTTAAAGTGCAAAACAATTACCAATATCCAGTTGTGGAAGTAGATTTGTTAAAGCCCTAACGGTTTAGATCACTTTGTGATCTGGAAAAAAAAGTTTAAGCCTAAAAAAAGTCTTAATGTTTATCACATGAATTAGTCTGTTCAAAGAAATCTGTTCATCACAAATCATTTCCCTTTGCAAAATCCCTCCTCCCTCTCTACCACAAGAATAAGCTTAATAAGATAAAATTTCCATGAGCTTGACAGGTAATTTCCAGTCTGGCAATCTACTTATCCTCTGGCACAGTGATCATGTTGCATATTCAGTTAACTGTTTTAACAAATAGAATGGTTAGTGCTATTCTATTTTGATTTATCTATTAGATCTAGGGCAGGGGTCCCAAGCCCCAGGCTACGGACTGGTACCAGTCCATGGTCTGTTAGGAACTTGACCATGCAGCAGGAAGTGAGTAGTGGGTGAGTGAGCATTACCGCCTGAGCTCCATCTCCTGTCAGATCAGCTACGGCATTAGATTCTCATAGGAGTGCGAGCCCTATTGTGAACTGCATGTGCGTGACCCTTAGGAGAATCTAATGCCTGATGATCCGAGGGGGAACAGCTTCATCCTGAAATCACCCCTCCTACCCCATCCATGGAAAAACTGTCTTCCAAGAAACCAGTCCCTGATGCCAAAAAGGCTGGGGACCACTGATCTAGGGAATCCTGTATATTTACTATTATTTACTTCATTCTATGGCTTAGGACTATAATCCTAACACAAGGCAAATACATGGCAGCAATCATACAATAAAAGGGAATTATAAGTAACTTAGTTCAAAATCTTCAATATTACGAGGAGGAAATAAAACACCTCAAAGTACATAGTATACTGTACTGGGTCAGTGACATCAATTATTGTTGTATATTTAAATATCTTTGACCTCACTACACTAAAGGACTATCTTATTTTTTTGAGACAGGGTGTCACTTTGTCACCTAGGCTGGAGTTCAGTTGCACGATGGCTCACTGCAACATCCGCCTCCCAGGCTCAAGCGATCCTCCCACATCAGCCTGTTGTGTAGCTGGGACTACAGGCATGTGTCACCATGCCTAGCTAATTTTTGTATTTTTTGTAGAGATGAGGTTTCTCCACATTAGCCACGCTGGTCTCAAACTCCTGAGCTCAAGCGATCCTCCTGCCTCAGCCTCCCAAAGTGCTGGGATTACAGGCATGAACCACCATGCCTGGGCCCCAGAGATAAGCTTGTAGGGGAGTTGGACCTAGAGGCAGAGTTCTGAACTGGCTACAGGCACTGGACATTTCTGTTGAGGAAATATCTGTGTGACATAAACAGCCAAGAGCTTCATAACTATGCCCTTCTCTCTTTTTTTTTTTTTGAGACAGAGTCTCGCTGTGTCTCCCAGACTGGGGTGCAGTGGTGCGATCTCGGCTCACTGCAAGCTCCACCTTCCCGGTTCACACCATTCTCCTGCCTCAGCCTCCCGAGTAGCTGGGACTACAGGCGCCCGCCACCACGCCCAGCTAATTTTTTATATTTTTAGTAGAGACAAGGTTTCACCATGTTAGCCAGGATGGTCTCGATCTCCTGACCTCTTGATCCACCCGCCTCGGTCTCCCAAAGTGCTGGGATTACAGGCGTGAGCCACCACGCTCGGCCTGCCCTTCTCTTAAAAATTCCTCCTAGGCTGGACACGGTGGTTCACACCTGTAATCCGAGCACTCTGGGAGACTGAGGCATGAGGGTCTTTTGAGGCCAGGAGTTCAAGACAGCCTGGGCAACATAGTGAGATCCTGTCTCTACAAAAAAAAAAAAAAAAAAAATCAACATAATTAGCCTGATGTAGTGGCATGCACCTGTAGTCCAAGCTACTCAGGAGGCTGAGGGGGTAGGATCAACTGAGCTCTGGAGGTCGAGGTTGCAACGAGCCATGATCACACCACTGCACTCCAACCTAAGCAACAAAATGAGACTCTGTCTCTAAAAAATACAGTGGGAGGCTTCCCCACAACAGTGAGAATTAAATAAGGGAGTAGTTTTACTGTCCTTTTATAATTTCTGAGCAGCTTGAGATCAACAAATGAGCTCACTGAGTTTGCAGACATCCTTATATTTTGAATATGTTTCATATAATTTATTATTGGTTTCAGAATCATTTCCTTTTTAAGTAATTTTTTTGGCTCAGCTAATATGGTAGCTACCTACCTTTCCATACTTTGTAAGCTTTCTTATTTGTACTTAATCTTTCTAAATATACTTTTAAAAATGTAAATGTTAGATCATTCAGTGATAGGCACCAATATCTTTAACAGAAAAGGTTAATTCAAACAAATGTCAGCCTAAACTGACAACAGAAATACAACTGGTCTTCCCAAGTTCAGTTCCGTGTGGATTTGCTACATTGCTACATATTACACCTAGTATTATGTGTGTAGATATTCTGTATCTAGTATACTCTTGAGAGCCCTCCAAATACTAACATTTCTTTTTTTTTTTTTTTTTGACATGGGGTGTAGTGGCATTTCAGCTCACTGCAACCTCCGCCTCCCAGGATAAAGCGTTCTCCTGCCTTAGCCTACTGAGTAGCTGGGATTACAGGTGACCACCACCATGCCCAGCTAATTTTTTGTATTTTTAGTAGAGATGGGATTTCAGTATGTTGACCAGGCTGGTCTTGAACTCCTGACCTCAATGATCCAATCACCTCAGCCTGCCAAAGTGCTGGGATTACAGGCATGAGCTATCACGCCCAGCCAATATTTCTAGATTTTAGCAGTTGAATAAATCCTACTCCAGGAGGCTTAATATAATTGTCCCTATCACAATTCAAATGACATTCAAAAATGTAAAACGACCAATTAGAAAAAAAAATTACTCCTAACCACTTCCTTTTTTTTTTTTTTTTTTTTTTTTATAGAGTTGCACTCTGTCGCCCAGGCTGAAATGCAGTGGCACAATTTCGGCTCACTGAAACCTCTGCTTCCTGGGTTCAAGCGATTCTCCTGCCTCAGCCTCCCAAGTAGCTGGGACTACCAGTGCGTGCCACCACGTCTGGCTAATTTTTTGTATTTTTTAGTAGAGACGGGGTTCCACCATGTTGCCCAGGCTGGTCTCAAACTCCTGAGCTCAGGCAATCCACCTGCCTTGGCCTCCCAAAGTGCTAGCTAGGATTACACGCATGAGCCACCACGCCTGGCCTCACTTCTTCTTTCACACAATGTCAGTTCTCACCTATTTCAACCATCAATACGATCGTATTCAAAAAGATCAGGAAGATGATGAAGTTTTTGAAGAGAGGACCTGTTGTCTCTTAAGGAAACGTACAGAGTGGAGTTCTTTTTTTTTTTTTTTTTTTTTTTGAGACGGAGTCTTGCTCTGCCACCCAGACTGGAGTGCAGTGGCCGGATCTCAGCTCACTGCAAGCTCCGCCTCCCGGGTTTACGCCATTCTCCTGCCTCAGCCTCCCGAGTAGCTGGGACTACAGGCGCCCGCCTCGTCGCCCGGCTAGTTTTTTGTATTTTTAAGTAGAGACAGGGTTTCACCGTATTAGCCAGAATGGTCTCGATCTCCTGACCTCGTGATCTGCCCGTCTCGGCCTCCCAAAGTGCTGGGATTACAGGCTTGAGCCACCGCGCCCGGCCCAGAGTGGAGTTCTTTCTGATTTATGCAGCTGAAATAATAAGGGTAATAACATAAGCGGTGAGAATGAGAAAATGGAGTTTGGGGAGCAAAAATAAGTCATTAGGCAGATCATCAACAGCCAGGACAAAAATGAGTGACGTGAAAGGATACACTCAAGGACCCATCCGGCCCACAAAGAAAGAGGTGGCCTCTGACTGTAGCGCACATGAAGCCTGCTCAACAGCCTCTGGGCATGTGAAATCCGTCCCACACGTTGAGGCTTTATAGAGAAGCGCACTAGCTGGTGTTGATCTCCCAATATAAGTTTCTTCTGGCGGGAAGGATCTACAACAAAAATTAAAAAGGGATAGTGGATAAATACAAAGAAAATAGAGCAGGTAGGGTTGGGGGCAGGGATATTGGTCAGATAATGGGTCCCCCTAATGCCTTACTGCTGGTCCTTCTCTTCTCACAGCAACTAAGAATTCTGTTTGGAGTGAGAGAAAATGTACTGCTTATGATCAACACTGTCCATGCCCACAAAAGCAACAGGTTCACAAAGTCTTAAGTGTCTTTGACAGAAACTTTTCCAAATCACCCATGGCTAGTGGCTATCCTAGGCCTAAAAGTGAAAGACATGGATTCTATCTCCTCAGTTTTATTTACAAGCCCTTGATTTATCCAGTTTGGTAAACCAGAAACTAAGCCGACCTCCCCAGAATTTTCCACTCTTAAATGTAGAGGATGTGCATAGGAGTCTTAAATTTAAATTAGTGAAGAAATAGGCTGCTGACCAAGTAACTCTCTGATAGTGTGCCGCGGCACAGCTTGGCTCAAGCCTTGCAAATGCTCGATGAGAGAGAAAGTATCGATGAGACGTGAACGAATGGCATCAGCTCGGGGCAGCTGCATCTGCCCTTCTTGGTGGTAAGTGGCCATGTCTGCTAAGAAAATGTAAGCATCAAGTGTCATTTCATTCTTGGAGTTGCACCAAAGATTACAGGTTTTCTGTCCCCTCCTCCCCACTCTCTTTGCCCTTAAGATTCCTTAATGTACCCACATTTAGGAACCAGGAGCAGCTGGGAAGAACAAACACTGTACTAAGACTCGGGGTTTTTTGAAACAAAAGGGGCTAAGAGTGGTAAAGACATTGCGCAGTCGACCAAGTGGCCAGGCATCTTCACTTTGTGACGGCATTTCTAATTAAAAACAAAACAAAACAAACAAAAACCCCTCAATAAAAAAGCAGCAGCCACAAGGGTAGGGGACCGGGGCAGGACAAAGAAGAATCTGGGCCCCACCTGGGCCTGAGAGAATCCAGTAAGGTGGAGTTCAGGGAGGGCTTGGCCTGCCCACGAAAGAAACCAGGTGAAGATAAATTGGACAAAATGCAAAAGCCTGACACTTTGAAAATGGGTTCCGTCCAGGTGTGTCCACCCCAACACTCCTTTGGGGGCTAGCTCCTTCTCTCCTTCTCTCCCTTCTGGGCCTCACCTCAGCCCAGGTTCTCTTCGCCCACTCAGTCTTCACTTCACGCTTCTGCCTCCAGCTCAGGCGTCCCCTGGGCCCGGCGACCCCTACGCAGGACGAGCTCTGGACCGCCTCCCAGCCTCACTGCGCCCCATTCCCCGCCCCGCCCGAACCCCAGGTTTCGGCTCACCCCGGGACCCGGCCCTAGTCCCTGCCCCCTGCCCAGGACCGGGCCCAGCCACGCTCTCCCAGCCACCCGTCGCCTCGGCCCCGCCCCGCACTCCGGCCACTGAGCGGTTACCGGCTGGTTCCACCCGCCCGACGCCGGCGCCGCGCAGCCAATCGGCGGCTGCCACCCAGCGGCCCGAGCCGGGCTTGGGAGTTGGGACCTCCGGCTACAGGTCCGCCTGGACCAGACGCGCGAGCGCAGGCAGCCGGTGTGTGGTTGCGCGCACGACCTCCGCAGTCCCAGCCGAGCTGCGACCCTTCCGGCCGCCTCCACCCCACCTCGCCGCCATGCGCCTTCGCCGCCTTGCGCTGTTCCCGGGCGTGGCGCTGCTTCTCGCCGCGGCCTGCCTCGCCGCTGCCTCCGACGTGCTAGAACGACAACTTCGAGAGTCGCGTCTCCGATACGGGCTCTGCGGGCCTCATGCTCATGGAGTTCTTCGCCACCTGATGAGGCCACTCTGCCGAGGCGGGGGAAGAACGGCCGGGCTGGGCCGAGGGCGAGGGCGCGGGGAACTGTTGGGCCTACGCAGCGCCGGCGCCCTTCATTCCTGTGGGCCCCTGCTGCGGCGGGCACATTTCTCACTACCGGGGGCTGGAGGCGCCTGGCCGAGAGCAGGGGAGTAGGTGCTGATCGGCAGAAGGAAAACCCAAAGGCTGCGCTCACGCAGGGCCTCATCCTCATCCTAGTGCTCTTGCGGCACTTCCTATTTGCAGAGGGTTTAGCCACCCCTTCCCCCAGTTCAATATGTAGCTATATCGTTTCTGCGTGAGTCAGTATTAACGTTCCTCCAGTCTACAGACTAGACATCCCAAAGCCTTGTAGTGGAAGCGGACGTTTCACCAAATGCACAAGTCCTGGATCCCTAGGGTATTTACTTTCCTCTTACCTCACACTGCACAGCCATTGGTTTCTAGCCAAGGTCACTGAGTGGCTGCAGAATGGTCATAACTACTTTCTTGAGTCAGGTAATTTGTCTGTCATATGGTGTACAATTTCTCCCTTCAGCTGATCACTTACATCTCAGTACCGGCAGACACCTCTGTCCAAAAGAAAAGAGTAGGTGAACAAGAATAATTCCATCAGAATCTGTCCATATTGTCTGTTTTAATTAGAATTTCTTTAAAATGTCAGGACTCCAATGAGAAAGTAACCAATATTGATTAAATACTCCACTTTATGGTGACTTAAATGAACAAGGGTGTAAATTCCTTAGATAGAACTCGAAATAAAAATATGTTGAGGAGAAGGAAGAGCAAATAAGATTTCTGGCCCAGTCAACTTGAGTGGTTTTCTTTGTTTTGTGTGTGTGTGTTTTTTTTTCTTTTTTAAACCTCCAGATCATTATCATAGTAAACAGTGATTCCTTTATCCTTGGGATAGCTCAATATATTCAATATATATAATTACAGTACTTAATTTTTCCCCTCCTGGGGACCCTTGGCTTAAAACTATCCATGTTCAGAAATGTCAGTAAATGTTGTATATAACTTTTATTTGCTTCAGACTCGGGTCTTCACTTCTTAGCCTCAAACAACTTGCTGAGGGTTACACGGAAAAAGTCCTGTAGTAAAGACCACCTGAATCAGAATGATGTGTTAGAGATGGCAAATTTTGTGTTCAGCTTGGATAGATTTTGTGTCCAGGGCATTTCTGGGGCTAACTGGAAGTACAGATTACATATATAGATAGTTCTTATACATCTCTGGAACTCATGTTCTCTCTTAGGAACAACTCTTCCCAATTATATAATCATGCTGTTAGCTTTGAGGGGGTGTCACTACATTTGTAAAAACTGGTGGTGTCACTGAGTTTGTCAGGTCTGAGTGATGCTTTTTACTACAGGGGTCATGCAACAATTTAAAGTAGGAATTGTTGGAGAATAGTGGGCCACTAGAATATTAATTTAAAAAAGGAATTGGCCGGGTGCGGTGGCTCAAGCCTGTAATCCCAGCACTTTGGGAGGCCAAGGCGGGCGGATCATCTGAGGTTGGGAGTTTGAGATCAGCCTGACCATCATGGAGAAACCCCATCTTTACTAAAAATACAAAATTAGCCAGGTATAGTGGCACATGCCTGTAATCCCAGCTACTCAGGAGGCTGAGGCAGGAGAATAGCTTGAACCCAGGAGGCAGAGGCTGCAGTGAGCCAAGATCATACCATTGCACTCCAGCCTGGGCAATAAGAGTGACACTCTGTCTCAAAAAAACAAAAACCAAAACCAATTTTTTGTTTGAATTGAAGGGGGTCTTTCCTACTTGAAGGTGTTGCACGTGCTACCCTAAAAACTACATATCCCATCAGGCACTGACCATCCCAAGAATTGGGTGGATCTCTGCTGTGGTGTCTGCTTTTAATTGGTGTAAAAGAAAAGTCATCCTCCACGATGTCAGCAAGGAAGATGAGTTTTTGAATGAGCAATTGGAGTTAAAGAAGTCTCCTGTTGATGTCTTTATTTCTTCACATTCCACTACGGTTTTTTTTTTTTTTTTTTTTCTTTTTTTTTTTTTTATTATACTTTAAGTTCTAGGGTACATGTGCATAACATTTATATCATGTATAACTCCCCAATGCAATCCCTCCCTCCTCCCCCCTCCCCATGATAGGCCCCAGTGTGTGATGTTCCCCTTCCGAGTCCAAGTGATCTCATTGTTCAGTTCCCACCTATGAGTGAGAACATGCGGTGTTTGGTTTTCTCTCTTGTGATAGTTTGCTAAGAATGATGGTTTCCAGCTGCATCCATGTCCCTACAAAGGACGCAAACTCATCCTTTTTGATGGCTGCATAGTATTCCATGGTGTATATGTGCCACATTTTCTTAATCCAGTCTGTCACAGATGGACATTTGGGTTGATTCCAAGTCTTTGCTATTGTGAATAGTGCCGCAATAAACATACGTGTGCATGTGTCTTTGTAGTAGAGTAATTTATAATCCTTTGAGTATATACCCAGTAGTGGGATGGCTGGGTCATATGGTACATCTAGTTCTAGATCCTTGAGGAATCGCCATACTGTTTTCCATAATGGTTGAACTAGTTTACAATCCCACCAACAGTGTAAAAGTGTTCCTATTTCTCCACATCCTCTCCAACATCTATTGTTTCCTGACTTCTTAATGATTGCCATTCTAACTGGTGTGAGATGGTATCTCATTGTGGTTTTGATTTGCATTTCTCTGATGGCGAGTGATGACGAGCATTTTTTCATGTGTCTGTTGGCTGTATGGATGTCTTCTTTTGAGAAATGTCTGTTCATATCCTTCCCCACTTTTGATGGGGTTGTTTGTTTTTTTCTTGTATATTTGTTTGAGTTCTTTGTAGATTCTGGATATTAGCCCTTTGTCAGATGAGTAGGTTGCAAAAATTTTCTCCCATTCTGTAGGTTGCCTGTTCACTCTGATGGTAGTTTCTTTTGCTGTGCAAAAGCTCTTTAGTTTAATGAGATCCCATTTGTCAATTTTGGCTTTTGCTGCCGTTGCTTTTGGTGTTTTAGACATGAAGTCCTTGCCCATGCCTATGTCCTGAATGGTACTACCTAGATTTTCTTCTAGGGTTTTTATGGTATTAGGTCTAACATTTAAGTCTCTAATCCATCTTGAATTAATTTTCGTATAAGGGGTAAGGAAAGGATCCAGTTTCAGCTTTTACTTGTGGCTAGCCAATTTTCCCAGCACCATTTATTAAATAGGGAATCCTTTCCCCATTTCTTGTTTTGTCAGGTTTGTCAAAGATCAGATGGCTGTAGATGTGTGGTATTATTTCTGAGGACTCTGTTCTGTTCCACTGGTCTATTTCTCTGTTGTGGTACCAGTACCATGCTGTTTTGGTTACTGTAGCCTTGTAGTATAGTTTGAAGTCAGGTAGCGTGACGCCTCCAGCTTTGTCTTTTGACCTAGGATTGTCTTGGCAATGCGGGCTCTTTTTGGTTCCATATGAACTTTAAAGCCGTTTTTTCCAATTCTGTGAAGAAAGTCATTGGTAGCTTGATGGGGATGGCATTGAATCTATAAATCACCTTGGGCAGTATGGCCATTTTCACGATATTGATTCTTCCTATCCATGAGCATGGTATGTTCTTCCATTTGTTTGTGTCCTCTTTGATTTCACTGAGCAGTGGTTTGTAGTTCTCCTTGAAGAGGTCCTTTACATCCCTTGTAAGCTGGATTCCTAGGTATTTTATTCTCTTTGAAGCAATTGTGAATGGAAGTTCATTCCTGATTGGCTCTCTGCTTGTCTGTTACTGGTGTATAAGAATGCTTGTGATTTTTGCACATTAATTTTGTATCCTGAGACTTTGCTGAAGTTGCTTATCAGCTTAAGGAGATTTTGGGCTGAGACGATGGGTTTTTCTAAATATACAATCATGTCATCTGCAAACAGGGACAATTTGACTTCTTCTTTTCCTAACTGGATACCCTTGATTTCTTTCTCTTGCCTGATTGCCCTAGCCAGAACTTCCAACACTATGTTGAATAGGAGTGGTGAGAGAGGGCATCCCTGTCTTGTGCCAGTTTTCAAAGGGAATTTTTCCAGTTTTTGCCCATTCAGTATGATATTAGCTGTGGGTTTGTCGTAAATAGCTCTTATTATTTTGAGGTACGTTCCATCAATACCGAATTTATTGAGAGTTTTTAGCATAAAGGGCTGTTGAATTTTGTCAAAAGCCTTTTCTGCATCTATTGAGATAATCATGTGGTTCTTGTCTTTGGTTCTGTTTATATGCTGGATTACGTTTATTGATTTGCGAATGTTGAACCAGCCTTGCATCCCAGGGATGAAGCCCACTTGATCATGGTGGATAAGCTTTTTGATGTGCTGCTGAATCGGTTTGCCAGTATTTTATTGAGAATTTTTGCATCGATGTTCATCAGGGATATTGGTCTAAAATTCTCTTTTTTTGTTGTGTCTCTGCCAGGCTTTGGTATCAGGATGATGTTGGCCTCATAAAATGAGTTAGGGAGGATTCCCTCTTTTTCTATTGATTGGAATAGTTTCAGAAGGAATGGTACCAGCTCCTCCTTGTACCTCTGGTAGAATTCAGCTGTGAATCCATCTGGTCCTGGACTTTTTTTCGTGGGTAGGCTATTAATTGTTGCCTCAATTTCAGAGCCTGTTATTGGTCTATTCAGGGATTCAACTTCTTCCTGGTTCAGTCTTGGGAGAGTGTAAGTGTCCAGGAAATTATCCATTTCTTCTAGATTTTCTAGGCGATTTGCGTAGAGGCATTTATAGTATTCTCTGATGGTTGTTTGTATTTCTGTGGGGTCGGTGGTGATATCCCCTTTATCATTTTTTATTGCGTCTATTTGATTCCTCTCTCTTTTCTTCTTTATTAGTCTTGCTAGCGGTCTGTCAATTTTGTTGATCTTTTCAAAAAACCAACTCCTGGATTCATTGATTTTTGGAGGGTTTTTTGTGACTCTATCTCCTTCAGTTCTGCTCTGATCTTAGTTATTTCTTGCCTTCTGCTAGCTTTTGAATGTGTTTGCTCTTGCCTCTCTAGTTCTTTTAATTGTGATGTTAAAGTGTCAATTTTAGATCTTTCCTGCTTTCTCTTGTGGGCATTTAGTGCTATAAATTTCCCTCTACACACTGCTTTAAATGTGTCCCAGAGATTCTGGTATGTTGTATCTTTGTTCTCATTGGTTTCAAAGAACATTTTTATTTCTGCTTCATTTCGTTATGTACCCAGTAGTCATTCAGGAGCAGGTTATTCAGTTTCCATGTAGTTGAGCGGTTTTGATTGAGTTTCTCAGTCCTGAGTTCTAGTTTGATTGCACTGTGGTCTGAGAGACAGTTTGTTATAATTTCTGTTCTTGTACATTTGCTGAGGAGTGCTTTACTTCCAATTATGTGGTCAATTTTGGAATAAGTGCGATGTGGTGCTGAGAAGAATGTATATTCTGTTGATTTGGGGTGGAGAGTTCTATAGATGTCTATTAGGTCCGCTTGGTGCAGAGATGAGTTCAATTCCTGGATATCCTTGTTAACTTTCTGTCTCGTTGATCTGTCTAATGTTGACAGTGGAGTGTTGAAATCTCCCATTATTATTGTATGGGAGTCTAAGTCTCTTTGTAGGTCTCTAAGGACTTGCTTTATGAATCTGGGTGCTCCTGTATTGGGTGCATATATATTAGGAGAGTTAGCTCTTCCTGTTGAATTGATCCCTTTACCATTATGTAATGGCCTTCTTTGTCTCTTTTGATCTTTGATGGTTTAAAGTCTGTTTTATCAGAGACTAGGATTGCAACCCCTGCTTTTTTTGTTCTCCATTTGCTTGGTAGATCTTTCTCCATCCCTTTTTTTGAGCCTATGTATGTCTCTGCATGTGAGATGGGTCTCCTGAATACAGCAGACTGATGGGTCTTGACTCTTTATCCAGTTTGCCAGTCTGTGTCTTTTAATTGGAGCATTTAGTCCATTTACATTTAAGGTTAATATTGTTATGTGTGAACTTGATCCTGTCATTATGATATTAACTGGTTATTTTGCTCATTAGTTGATGCAGTTTCTTCCTAGCCTCGATGGTCTTTACATTTTGGCATGTTTTTGCAATGGCTGGTACCGGTTGTTCCTTTCCATGTTTAGGGCTTCCTTCAGGGTCTCTTGTAAGGCAGGCCTGGTGGTGACAAAATCTCTAAGCATTTGCTTATCTGTAAAGGATTTTATTTCTCCTTCACTGATGAAACTTAGTTTGGCTGGATATGAAATTCTGGGTTGAAAATTCTTTTCTTTAAGAACGTTGAATATTGGCCCCCACTCTCTTCTGGCTTGTAGAGTTTCTGCCGAGAGATCTGCTGTTAGTCTGATGGGCTTCCCTTTGTGGGTAACCCGACCTTTCTCTCTGGCTGCCCTTAAGATTTTTTCCTTCATTTCAACTTTGGTGAATCTGGCAATTATGTGTCTTGGAGTTGCTCTTCTGGAGGAGTATCTTTGTGGCGTTCTCTGTATTTCCTGAATTTGAATGTTGGCCTGCCCTACTAGGTTGGGGAAGTTCTCCTGGATGATATCCTGAAGAGTGTTTTCCAACTTGGTTCCATTTTCCCCCTCACTTTCAGGCACCCCAATCAGACGTAGATTTGGTCTTTTTACATAATCCCATACTTCTTGCAGGCTTTGTTCATTTCTTTTTCTTCTTTTTTCTTTTGGTTTCTCTTCTCGCTTCATTTCATTCATTTGATCCTCAATCGCTGATACTCTTTCTTCCAGTTGATCGAGTCGGTTACTGAAGCTTGTGCATTTGTCACGTATTTCTCGTGTCATGGTTTTCATCTCTGTCATTTCGTTTATGATCTTCTCTGCATTAATTAGTCTAGCTGTCAATTCTTCCACTTTTTTTTCAAGATTTTTAGTTTCTTTGCGCTGGGTACGTAATTCCTCCTTTAGCTCTGAGAAGTTTGATGGACTGAAGCCTTCTTCTCTCATCTCGTCAAAGTCATTCTCTGACCAGCTTTGATCCGTTGCTGGCGATGGGCTGCGCTCCTTTGCAGGGGGAGATGCGCTCTTATTTTTGAATTTCCAGCTTTTCTGCCCTGCTTTTTCCCCATCTTTGTGGTTTTCTCTGTCTCTGGTCTTTGATGATGGTGACGTACTGATGGGGTTTTGGTATAGGTGTCCTTCCTGTTTGATAGTTTTCCGTCTGACAGTCAGAAGGACTGTCTGTGGTCTGTTGGAGATTGCTTGAGGTCCACTCCAGACCCTGTTTGCCTGGGTATCAGCAGCAGAGGTTGCCAAAGATAGAATATTGCTGAGCAGCGAGTGTACCTGTCTGATTCTTCCTTTGGAAGTTTCCTCTCAGGGATGACTCCACCCTGTGAGGTGTGGGGTGTCAGACTGCCCCTAGTGGGGGATGTCTCCCAGCTAGGCTACTCAGGGGTCAGGGACCACCTGAGCAGGCAGTCTGTCCGTTCTCGGATCTCAACCTCCGCGTTGGGAGATCCACGGCTCTCCCCAAAGCTGTCAGACAGAGTCGTTCGCCTCTGCACCGCCCCCGCTGCTTTCCCTATTGGACCTCAGCTGTGGGCTGTCCCCAGAGGTGGAGTCTACAGAGACAGGCAGGTTTCCTTGAGCTGCTGTGAGCTCCACCCAGTTCGAGCTTCCCAGCGGCTTTGTTTACCTACTTAAGCCTCAGCAATGGCGGGCGCCCCTCCCCCAGCCTCGCTGCTGCCTTGCGGATAGATCGCCGCAGACGGCTGTGTTAGCAGTGAGGGAGGCTCCGTGGGCGTGGGACCCTCCCGGCCAGGTGTGGGATATATTCTCCTGGTGTGCCTGTTTCCTTAAAGCGCAGTATTGGGGTGGGAGTTACGCGATTTTCCAGGTGTTATGTGTCTCAGTTCCCCTGGCTAGGAAAACGGATTTCCTTCCCCCTTGCGCTTCCAGGTGAGGCGATGCCTCGCCCTGCTTCAGCTCACGCTGGTCAGGCTGCAGCAGCTGACCAGCACCGATTGTCCGGCACTCCCTAGAGAGATGACCCCAGTACCTCAGTTGAAAATGCAGAAATCACCGGTCTTCTGTGTTACTCGCGCTGGGAGTTGGAGACTGGAGCTGTTCCTATTCGGCCATCTTGCTCCGCCCCCCTCCACTACGGTTTTTTTGTTTTTGTTTTTGTTTTTGAGATGGAGTCTCGCTTTGTTGTCCAGACTAGAGTGCAATGGCCCCATCTCGACTCTCTACAACCTCTGCCTTTGGGTTCAAGTGATTCTCCTGCCTCAGCCTCCTGAGTCGCTGAGATTACAGGTGCCCAGCTAATTTTTTTGTATTTTTAGTAGAGATGGGGTATCACCATTTGGGCCAGACTTGTCTTGAACTCCTGACCTCAGGTAGTCCACCTGCCTCGGCCTCCCAAAGAGCTGGGATTACAGGAGTGAGCCACCGCACCCGGCCTTTTTTAAAATTTTATTTAAGACAGAGTCTTGCTCTGTTGCCCAGGCTGGAGTGCAATGGCATGATCTGGGCTCACTGCAACCTCCACCTCCCAGGTTCAAGCAATTATCCTGCCTCAGCCTCCTAAGTAGCTGGGATTACAGACACACACCACCAAGCCCGGCTAATTTTTGGATTTTGGTAGAGACAGGGTTTCACCATGTTAGGCTGGTGGCAAACTCCTGACCTCAGGTGATCCACCCTCCTCAGCCTCCCAAAGGGCTGGGATTACAGACATGCGGCACCTAGCCCAGCTTCGGTATTTTTATTTATTAACATTTCAGCTGGAAATGTTTTCTGACTGCTACATTCCTTTCTACAGTTCAGGAGTACTATCTTACAAGAAACAATTAAAGAATCTTTAGTAAGAGTAAAATGGGCCGGGCTCAGTGGCTCACGCCTGTAATCCCAGCACTTTGGCAGGCCGAGTCGGGCGGATCATGAGGTCAAGAGATCGAGACCATCCTGGCTAACACGGTGAAACCCCGTCTCTACAAAAAAAAATGCAAAAACTAGCCGGGCGAGATGGCGGGCGCCTGTAGTCCCAGCTACTCGGGAGGCTGAGGCAGGAGAATGGCGTAAACCCGGGAGGCGGAGCTTGCAGTGAGCTGAGATCCGGCCACTGCACTCCAGTCCGGGCAACAGAGCGAGACTCCGCCTCAAAAAAAAAAAAAAAAAAAAATTACCCGGGCGTGGTGGTGGGTGCCTATAGTCCCACCTACTCGGGAGGCTGAGGCAGAAGAATGTCATGAACCTGGGAGACGGAGGTTGCAGTGAGCTGAGATTGCGCCACTGCACTCCAGCCTGGGTGACAGAGCGAGACTCCGTCTCAAAAAAAAAAAAAGAGTAAAATGGGGTCTGGCCCTGTGGTGCATGAAAAGAGATGGGCAAAGTCAATGTTATTCCTGCCAGATATACCCCAACTGGACAAGGAAGCATGGAGAGTCCCTGAGAACCATCAGGAGAGTCCGTGGCTTTTGGAGTGTGGGGTATCCAAGACTCTTAGGAGAGGGAACTCTTTAGAGCCCTTAGGGGAGTCTGTTTCTCTCACCTTCAGATTTCCTAAAACATCTACCTGCTAAGGCCTCCAGGTGAATCAAATCACCTCTCATGCTACCTATGGAGAGCTTGCAATGTCCCATAGAAAAATAAACAGAATCCCAGTAGGGTAAGCACCAACATTGTTCTCACACTTTCTGGGGGAATAAAACAAGGATCCAGAGGTAAGGGGTGAAACTGCAGATCTAACATGAGATAGGGAAGTCAGGGAACTGGGAAGAAACAGCAGATTTTGGGTATCATGAATAAGAGAACCAGATTAAGGAGAAGGACATGGAATCTGAGAAGGGGTTCATGCAAATTTAGGATGTCGGTAGAAAGGCTAGAGTACTTGGATGCAAACTGGAGGGCATGCAATACATATGAAGCTCAGCCCAGGAAAACCACATGCATGAACAGGATGGGGATGGAAGTTCTTTCTTGATAGTTTCCATCACATCAAAGCTTCACCCTTCTGATCTACTGGAAAACCCCAGACTTGCTAGGATCTTTGTACTTCACCAGAAAAATGAGGCAAATGCCCTAGAAAAAAGAAAAAGCACTGATTTTCTGCTCGAAACCCAAGAATTCCAATGTAGGTCTATCAGTCTGGGTAGGGTCAAGGGTAAACATAAATATGTAACCCTAATACTAGGGACTGGTGATGGAAAAAATGTCCCCAATGGAGGATCAAGAAAAACACATCCCAACCACTTTCTCAGTCCCCAATCTTTCCTATGCCTCCTCAACATCTCCTTAAAGGGACTAAGGATATGCGGGACAACAATGTCTATGCAAGACAGCTTCCTGTTTCCAGTGACTAAAGCCCGTAACTCAAAAGGGTTATAATCTGACCATCTTCTAAGCTCTGTCCTTTGTTTGCCCCAAGGATACAATTGAGGCTTCTGTGCCTCAATTTCCCCCATGATCTAATGGCAGGAGGGCAGGAAAGTTACTGCCTCTAGCTCCTCAGAGTGGCTAGAAAAACATTTGGATTTGAAGATGGTGGCAGTAAAGTGTTAGAGTCATAAGAACAGATTCCTAGGCAAGAGATTACTCCTGTATTGAACAGAACTGGGGGATGAGTAACATTAGGGGGTGGTGAGAAAGAAGAATAGGAAGGGATGAGCAGCCAATGCTACAGCTACCAGGCAGTCCGCCCCAATCCCATCCAAGCCACTAAATGCAAGTTACATAACCTCAAGGCAAACAGGAGAAAGAAATAGGTGGGTTCTCCTGCCAGAAGTGCAATAAGCAAAGCAGTCAGTCCCAGCCAGGGTAATGGCAGCAGCCAGCTTGGTGGCAGGGGGTACCGTAGAGGCACCCGGGATCATCCTGGCCTGAGCGCAGCCAGTTCCGGAAGAGGCGCAGGTGGTAGGAGCACTGGTGCAGGTGATGCGCCAGCGTGGCATCCAAGGAGACCGGCCGGCCCCCTGTACAGTCAGAGGAAAAACTGCGCAGCAACCGGACCACAGGGTGCTGGTCATCCAGCAGCTCTGGAGGGGGTGAGGGGACCACGGCAGGAGGAACAAAGATAGAGAAAGAGAAGAGGGAGAGACAATGAGGGGGGCACTGACTAGCACAAGCATTACTGGGAGGTGGGGACACTCAGATCCAAGGTGAGCTAAGAGAGAAGCAGAGATGGTCAGAGCCACTGGGCATCTCTTGCAGGGAAGAAGAGTGGTGTCATCACACAACGAGTCTGAAAGAAGGGATAAGTGAGACCTCATCATACAGCAATGTCCTCCCCTTCCTCCTTGAGCATAATTGAGTCGGTGCTTGTAGACAGCAGTCACATCATTGTGAACAGGGGTGAGCTGGCAGTTTTGTGGCTGGGAGTCTTGACTACAGCTTCAGGATCCCTCATCATTGGATGAACCCTACTTAGGGCCTGCATTCTCAGATGAATGGATTTATGAAGTAGGGATAAAAATGAAAAGTTCAAAGTCACTCAGAGTGTCAAGGATAGCATTGGGTATCAAGACAGTCAAGCTAAAAAGGCTGATTTTTAGGGCAGGCCTTCTGGACCACACTCTAAGATAGCCAAAGACAGGGATGGTATTAGGCAGCTGGCACAGGCGACTGACAGGAAACCAGATGTAGAACTCCTTTAAAATGGTATGTGTGGAAAATGGAATCAATATGTGAAAATACCAATATTGACTAACCATCCCTGACCTTACTGTTGTTTAAACAATCAGTTAAAAAAAAAAGTACACATAAAACTCAGGACTTAGAGATACTGTATCCATTATGAAGCTGAAAGTTAGATAAAATTTTACATTTTCTTCCCACTGCTGGTGAGTCTAACTGCACGTTTTTCAGCTGGTGAGTGGAAAAGCTTTGATTCTGAACCCCTCATTTTAGCTACTTGGCAAACTTTGTGGATGCATGTAATTGAGCTACAAAAGGTTGAAGGCAGTCAAAGGCATGTGGAGAGGAGTGTAAGAGGAACAACAGGGAAAGATCTTAGAGAAAAGGTATGGGATCTTAAGACATGATGTGAGGATGGACAAGAACTTGAATACGGGATGTTGGTATAGAGAAGGTAGAATCAAGGCAGCTGAGGATGACTGCTCAAAACTCCCAGACCAGAACTGGCTCCACAAGGTGATCCCATGAGACTGTGGTCTTCAGAGACCTTAGCTTGGATGTCAGGACAGATTTCAGCTCTACCTAGGCTAGTCTTGTGAGCACTAACTGTATGTACCAATGGTCACATAGTTACATGGGTCCCTAGAAGATAATGGGCTTGACAAATCCAGTGGTCACATGCTGACATTCTGGATGAGCGTGAGCCACAGTCTTTCCCACTTTATTAATTTACTTTGGTGAGTTCAGTGTGCAGTTTAGTAACAGGCTATACTTGTGTGCTGGATATAGTTACAGGATATAACAGCAGCTTATCAGGAACAGAGGCAGGGATAGGCTGAGGGCTGCTCTCTCATCAAAGTGTGAAGACACACTGCCTTGCCTCTTTTTCAAAGCCAGGTCCAGTATGTCTAGCTGCTGTTTCAAAGCCAGATATCATGGCAAGGAGATGGTGATGACAGAGCTGCTGTGACTTATCTGCAACTACAGACAAAACATCCACTTTGTAATTGCTGGTCAGTCAAGCAAGATCTTGGCCATGGAGGAGAGCCTTCATATTTCTTGAGGGTCAAATTGAATCTAGATAATCTTCCTCAGCAAGTGACATACAGCTCCAAATTTCTGCTGTTGTCAACAGGTAGAACCCAGATTCTGGCTTCTTAAGCATATTAGCCTCCAAGCTCCAGCACAAGAAAAACAAAGGAGGCCACAAGACCCCTGAGGAAGTGTGCAGGGTATTGGGGATCTTAAATTTGTTTTCCTGCACAATACCTGCATTATCCAGCTCTTTTTTCCTCACCTCCTTTTGGCAGAATTAAAACTTCTTCAATGGGTGAGGCTGCTAAACAGGGCTTTGGGGAACTGGAGGTACATAGGTCTGAGGGTCTGCTTTATGGACTTGGGTCTTTTCTTATGGCACCTAAGAACTAGGAGATATGTGATTTAGCTCTGATTTGAGTAGCCCACGTTCCTCGTACTATACTGTGGACCCTAAGTCCAAGTCCCAGGCTGTGCTATTGATGCATCAGGTTCTATTCTGGAGATGGCTGTGGCACATGAAGGACAGAAGAGCTTGAAGCTAAATGAGCGGGCACACCCATGAGGCTCTGAATGGGAATTCCTGCCACAGGCACAATTGGGAGCCTGGGGGCAGGGATAAACTGAGCCAGCATAGGCTAGTCAACCTAGGGAGAGATTTCAGCAGTGCCTTGTGAAGATGTACAACCTGACTGGGCTAAAATCTAGCAGCTGTCACTTGCTAGGCAACAGGAGATTAGCATATAGAGGTTTGGTAGTCTAATTTTACTTCCCTCAGAGAGTCTTAGCTCTTGAATAGAAGAAAACCATACCTAAAAACTAGATTCACCTTGAAGACAAAATATAATACAGAGAGAAAAATAAGGATACCAAGGATACAACTTACAAAGAGAGTGAGCCTCGGTTCTCCTGCTATACCCTACAAAGAGACCATACCCCTCAATTTATGGTTTACAGAGATCTCCAAGCTCTCCCACCGCAGTGTGGGCAGACCCGGTTCTTCAATGTTCTTAAAATATTATTCATTCCTAAGCTCCCCCAGAATCCCCAGCAGACATCCCATAGGTAGGCTGGTGCCACATGGAAACTACACTTAAAAACTCAAGGTACGGTCCTTTCTCTTTTACCTACTACCTCCTACTCTTTATTTTTTATCCCAAAGCAACCTGGGCTCTTGTTTTCTAGGCCCAGGCACTAGGTTAGTAGTAACATAAAGCAAATGTCAGGAGCACAAGAGCCACACAACATACACATAATGGCAGGAGAAAGAAATATGGAGATGGGAAACTATATACTCAAGACTAACACCCATATAAGTAGGCTTAGGAGCTGGGAACTGCAGCACTGCTCCAAAAGAAGAACAAACTAGTTATCCACATCCACCCCAACAAAAGAGTTGGAGAAAAAACAGAAAGATCAAAGTTATATAAGCTGAGGAATTGGGGGTATGGGAGAAGAGAAGAAATGGAATCAATCTAGGAAACACTATTCCCATCCTAAGAAGGGGAACCATCATATCTGTACACAGCCTGGCAGTCATGTGATAGGAAAGGGAGAGGTTTTGATGGTGTTTTGGTGGTGATGCTAACAAAAGTGATGACGGTGATTATGGAAGTAAGACCCTGAGTTGCCACAGGGATGGGGAAGCCAAGCTGCAGCCAAGACTAAGGCTGTCACAAGGAAACCATCCCAGGAGGGACACTTAGTGAGTGGCTCAGAGACAGCAGAGTGTCAACACAGTGGAAGGAGAGGCAAAGTCAGTGTCAAAACTCAGAGTCAAGTGTCTAGAGGTGACATGGTGAGGAAGAATGACACTGAGTCAGAAGCAAACATACTGTTAGTCGGATGCTTTGCAAATGACACAGAAATCATTTTACGGTCGGGACAAATAAGAGCTCTGGGGAGAAAAGACATCATGGGGATTATACCCACCCTTGTCCCCACCCTCTACTCTGGAGTTTGCCCACAAGATAGTCTGTCATTTTATTTTATTTTATTTTATTTTATTTTTTTGAGACGGAGTCTCACTCTGTCGCCCAGGCTGGAGTGCAGGGGCGCGATCTTGGCTCATTGCAAGCTCTGCCTCCCGGGTTCATGCGATTCTCCTGCCTAAGCCTCCCGAGGAGCTGGGACTACAGGCGCCCGCCACCACGCTCAGCTAATATTTTGTATTTTTAGTAGAGACGGGGTTTCACCGTGACAGCCAGAATGGTCTCGATCTCCTGACCTCGTGATTGCCCACCTAGGCCTACCAAACTGCTGGGATTACAGGCATAAGCCACCGCGCCCGGCCATATATTCTTTACTTTAAAGTTACTTATTGGAACTGCTCCCCTCCTCATCCCTTGGATTTCTAACTAACACATGTCAATCTCTTTTCCTTTGGTAAATCTCTTAGGAATCTATGTGTCATCTCTACCACAATACACCCCTACAAACAACCCTAATTTTACCACTGTGTCCTCTTTCTGGTCATTTGGAAATAAAATCTTCATAGAAATATTATCCCTTCCCCCAGTCTCTTTCCATATTATCATTTCTGCCTTAGCTGAGCAACATTCCCTTCCCTAAACCCAATTTGCTGGATTTTAATTGAGGTTCCACTACATTCTTCCCAACCATGCATCATCCTCCTTGGTCCTTACCCCTACAGGCCAGAATCCAGGAAAGAGTACAAACTGATGCAACAGGACTGTATGTGGGAGATTACGAAGGGATAAGGATAAAAAAGTAGTATTTTTATGGCAAGAGGGAATGCAAATGGAGGGGTGGAAGGGGTCCTGGTTCTTTCTCCCATGTATTACTGATGAAGAAAACTTGTTATAAGGCCAGTGTCATCTTTTTTTTTTTTTTTTGAGACTGAGTCTCACTCTGTCACCCAGGCTGGAGAGTGCAGTGACACAATCTCAGCTCACTGCAGCCTCCGCCTCCCGGGTTCAAGCGATTCTGCTGCCTCAGCCTCCCAAGTAGCTGGGATTACAGGTGTACGCCAGCACGCCCAGCTAATTTTTCTATTTTTATTAGAGATGGGGTTTCACCATGTTGGCCAGGCTGGTCTTGAACTCCTGACCTAGTGATCTGCCTGCCTCGGCTTCCCAAAGTGCTGGGATTACAGGCATCAGCCACCGCGCCCGGCAGGCCAGTGTCATCTTAAGCATGAATAGTTCTTGAGCTATGTCCTTGCTGAGAGACAAGTGAAAAAAGGAGTTATCCCCCAAAACCCACCCACATACCATCTCAGTGCTTCAGACTGGCAGGTGGTAGCTTTTTGCCATGGCTGCAGACATAGTCCTGAAGATTTGGGGTGCTGGAGGAGCCACCCAGCACTGTGGTGCTGAACAGCCCTTGCACTGTGAGCCTGCAAGCTGGGAGTGTGTTAATAGTCATGTAAAGCCACAACTATCACACAGAACTATACACGACTTCACATGATAACATCAAGACACACACACAGCCATTCAGAGCCACCACCATGTGGCCATTCCACAAATGGCTTTACACTTCTGCATAGTCACAGTGGGCAAGCAAAAGGGGGATTCTTCTGAAGAGTTACATGGCAGAGACAAGAGGCCACTACAAATGCAGGGTTAGTCATATTAGGGGATTCAACACACTGAAAGGGATAGACTGTGCTCTCGAGGTGGCTCTCAGAAATGCTCAAATAATAGGTAGGTTGCTCTAGATTCCCCCTAGATTTAATTGGGCACCCCTTACCCTGGATATATAGCTTGAGAAACCCAGAAATCTAGTCCTTATAGATTTGAAAGGAAAAGTCTTTGACTGACGCCAGAGACTGTATTCTGAACACTCAGCTGGCACCCTTCTGATCCTTCCTAAGCTTTTCATCCAGCATCCCCTCCCTTCAGGCCTTTTTACCTTTCCCAAGAATTAAAGTATGAGGCTCATAATTTTTTCTTTTTTTAAGACAGGGTCTCACTCTGTTGCCCAGGCTGGAGTGCAGTGGCACAATCATAGCTCACTGCAGCCTTGGTCTCCCAGGCTCAAGTGATCCTCCCACCTCAGCTTCCCAAGTAGATGGGATTGCCAGCACATGCCACCATGCCTGGACAATTTTTTTATTTTTCATAGAAACGAGGTCTCACTATGTTGCCCAGTTGGTCTCTAACTCCTGAGCTCAAGTGACCCTCCCACCTTGGCCTCCCATAGTGCTGGGATTATAGGTGTGAGCCACAACCCCCTGCCTCATTGAATTTTTTAAGCTAGAAGGGACTCAGAGACCATCCAGTTCAACTTTCTTATTTTAGAGATGAAGAAACTGAGATCCAAAAGGGACCTCCTTTGCTCAAGGTCACACAGTTCTTTAGCAGCTAAGCTGGACTAGAACCCAGGTCTCCTGACTCTGAGGACCAACTATATTGTTAGAAAATAAATAACTATTTTTCAGGAACCAGCACAGTTTCTGAAATTAACATGGACAGAAATTGAAGGGCATGTGAAGAATCAGTTGATTATATGTAAAGCATGCCTATTATGTGATGAGCACCCTACTAAGAAGGAATACAGGAAACAACATAAAGACATGTTTTTTTCTGCTCTCAAAAATCTATTATCTTCTAAGCCTATGCTCAAAGCCAGTTGCCCACACATATAAATTCAAAGAAAGCAAAGAGAACTCTATTGCCAATGAGAGGATTAAATAAAATTTGAATATTCTCTCAAGTATGGAATAAGTCAGACCAGTCACTGTCCCCAACATTTGATCTAGAGGAGGGTTAGGACTCCATGGTCCCTTCTCCTACTATAGCCTATAAGGACAGAGTTGTCAAGAAGAAACAAGACTGACACCCAAGTTCTCAGGATTTGCCTCCCTCTTTCCAAATCCATCTTAGCCAAGACCCTGGATTTGGCTTGTGACTTAACATTCATAGGGCTTCCCTATGGATGGAGTGGAAAGGAGTTCAATTCCCTTGAGGCCACCAAGAAGGGACCATCGTTTCAGGGGTCCCAGGATTTCGGGGTCACCAGAGCAATCAGGAAGTTCAGATGGCTGATGATTCCAACCCAGGAATTCAGGACCTCTCCTCTATACAGCAACTTCCTCCACCTTTCACGTTCAAACAGGCTCTGGAATGAGATTCCAGAGAGTAATAACAGTTGCTAAATATGACTGCTTTTCTTCAGCAAAGCTAAAACTAGCTGGCTCTATCCCAGACCACCCCAAGCTTTGTCCTACATACACTTCCTCCACTGAATACTTTCTGGTGCAGTCGTGCCAACTCTGTTCTGCCCAGTCCCCAGATCATCTCAGAGGGTGGTCTCTACCTTACCACCACCATCTGCCAACCAGCTCCATGTCCACACTTCTGCCTTGTTTTTGTAAGCATACCCATGGCCCACTTAACTGGGCCAGACACACCTATCCTCTTTTCTTTCTTTCTTTCTTTTTTTTTTTTTTTGAGACAGAGTCTCGCTCTGTCGCCCAAGCCGGATCTCAGTTCACTGCAAGCTCCGCCTCCCAGGTTCACGCCATTCTCCTGCCTCAGCCTCCCGAGTAGCTGGGATTACAGGCGCCCGCCACCTCGCCCGGCTAGTTTTTTGTACTTTTTAGTAGAGACGGGGTTTCACCGTGTTAGCCAGGATGGTCTTGATCTCCTGACCTTGTGATCCGCCCGCCTCGGCCTCCCAAAGTGCTGGGATTACAGGCTTGAGCCACCGTGCCCGGCCAGCCTATCCTCTTTTCTAGTCTGTCTGGAGCCTATTCTTTACTGAGACTTCTGGGAAGAGAGGCCCATGTCATAGATCTACACTACTGTTGTTTCGGTTTTTGTTTTGTTTTTCTTTTTCTTTTTGTATTTTTGAGATGGAGTGTCACTCTGTCACCCAGGCTGGAGTATAGGGGGCACAATCACAGCTCACTGCAACCTCCATCTTCTGGATTCAAGCAATTCTCGTGTCTCAACCTCCCAGTAGCTGGGATTACAGGCATGTGTCACCATGCTCAGCTAATTTTTGTATTTTAAGTAGAGATGGGGTTTCACTATGTTGGCCAGGCTAGTCTCAGAACTCCTGACCTCAAGTGATCTGCTTTCCTCGGCCTCCCAAAGTGCTGGAATTATAGGCATAAGCCACTGCGCCTGGCCAGATCTATATACTTGTCATTTACTTCTCATGCCCCAAACTATCTTTCTCATTTCAGGAATCTAGAAGGCAACTTATTCTCATAAAATTAGCCTGGAAAGTTATCAAAACCTTTCTCCCTCCTGCTAGTCCAAAAGCTGACCATTTTGGGGCCACGAAAATGGGTGCCAAGGACAAAAGCAACAGAAAAATTAGAGGCGCTAAATAGAATGATAGGACAAGATAGAAAGAGCAAGGGGACCAAGTCCAGACCCCACACAATCATGTCTGACCTCCAGTTCTAGTTATTGGCTCACAAGGCACTGTGCTCAGAGATAGTTCCTCCCAAGGACCGACCCCCCACCCAAAGAATACAATACCCTCTGAGGCTTGGTCCTTCCTGCCGTCTGTGCTCTCAAAAAAAGTTGAATGATGTTCTCTACCCCTTTCCAGGGATCCAAAAATCAAGAGACATTTCCTCAAAGTCCTGAGAGATGCCTCTGCCACTACACCAGTCTCAGACTTGTCAATTTTCCAGAAGGAAGGGGAAAAAGTTACAGGATTAGGAGATGATGGAGGAAAGGGCAAGGTGGTAGGAAGGGCAAGAGCGGAGATGTGAAAAACACAGGTTTCAGGGGAAGACATGGCACAATTCTTCAAATGAGGAATACATTTACGAGGGTTGCAAGTACCTCTATTTATAGCTCTGTCTCTGATAACTCTGAAGGTTCAGAGTCTCCATGGCCCCTTAAGGTCTGGACTAGACTGGAGGGACAGATAAGGAATGAGAGGGAAAGCCAGAAAAATGCCCTTTGGCCAGGGAAATGTGATTGGTATAGAAAACCAAGAGATGAACACCTTCCTGGGATGGAACAATCATCTGAGATCCAAGTTCACATCTAACTATGGCTTCTCCCACTTCATCCTCCCTACCCCCACCTGATGATACTCCACTGACTGGATGGTCCCAAACCGAAAGACAAAGGTTTCCCACAATAAAACTCTGAAGAACAGACAGACAACTTTTCCAACAATAGGTGAGAAATGCTGGCAAAACCATACCTAAGCCACTCTGCTTCATTTCTGTGGGTGGCCGTGAAGATGAAAAGAGCCGGTAGCCACCAGGCCTTGAGGATGAAGTCTCAGAAAGTACCTGCAGAAAAAGGACTCTATATTAATCATTTTGCCACCTCAACCCAAAAGCATAAAACCCAGGTCCTGAATTCCTGTCCCTACAAAGCCAAGCAATGTTAGAAAGTTTGCAAGAACCAAAGGATTTATAGGAGAAGAGGGATGAAAAGGGAACAGAAAATGCACTTTATGGAGGGAACCGTCTGGGGCATCTTTCTATACTAGAAGCCACTTCTATTTTCAAGATGCCTTTTCCCAGAGCCCTCCCATTCCCAATCTGAGTTTGAGAACTCATTATTCAACCCATTCCTAGTTCTCAGCAGAGCAGAGTTTCCTAATCGTATCCATCCCCCCACAAGACTCAGAAAGCCAATCACAATGGCTCAGCCACAAATAAGAAAGTCTGGCCACCCTCTCTTCTTTCCATGGGACAGCTGTGGCTACTGCAACCATACTACATTTCTTGTTTGAACCAAGAAGCCCTCCCCTCCAACTATCTCACCCCTAGAAACACAAAACAGAATTCTTACAATGCCCACAAGGGCCCAATCACACAACCCCCAATACACACACATCCCACCTAGATAGTGTCTGAGTCCCTAGATCCCAAAAGGCAAAGACAGAAGGTAAAACAGGAAGGTGAGGTAGGGAGGGACACCTGTGTGCAGGATGCCAGGTGAGTGGTAGACACAGCCCGGGGCTGTAGGCCGATGGCTGGGGAAGGCCGGGAAGGTCTCCTGACCTCCTGCGGCACCATCCCCGCAAGGGGATGAGGTCCAGGTTCCCCGTGCACTGCATGTTCATGACCTGCAATCAGACCGGGTGGAAAGCCAGTCACGGCTCCTTTAAACCCCAGGATCCCAAAAGTCCCAGTGCCCACAGGGCAGAGCTAGTTACAGGGCTAGAGAGGATGACCAGCTAGGGCATAGCTGCTATGAAGGTCATAAGTTTTATAATCTAAAACAGTTGAAAAGTATGAGATGACAAGAGGAGAAGAAGGGATGGAGGGAAGGACAAGTTGGATGTCTATATTTATAGAGCAAGGAAGATACATATTAATATTAGTATTATAAGGCTCTGTGACCAAGGAGCAGAGAGATGATTTTCTTGCAAAGCTGAGGAAAATATCCTGGACAACCATCACCCTGGATAAGCCAGGGTCTAAGCAGCACTAGTAATTGAAAAGAAGGAATGTGATTACAATAGGAAGCTTCCTATAGGCCTGAAAGAAAGAAATCAATCTTATCAAGTCTGAGAGATGATATACTGAGAGCTTTCCTCTGCTTGTGCCTTGTTTTTTTTTAAATTTTTTATTTTAAAAAATTTTTTTTGTAGAGACAGGATCTTGCCCTGTTGTCCAGGCTGGTTTTAAACTCCTGACCTCAAATGATTCTCCCACTTAGGCCTCCCAAAGTGTTGGGATTCATCCTCCCAGGAATTCAGGGTCTTGTCCCATTCCAGGGCTGACCTGTTATAGCTTCCTTTCAACTATATATTGTCTCTTACAGGATCCTCATTCCCTCATCTCCACCATTTGTGATTTCACCATTGCACATGACTTTTGAACTTCCAGCTTTACAACCCTTCCCATCACCTTCCACAATAACTCAGTTTGGCTATGATGCATATAGCACAACATTTAAAGGTATCTTCTGGGCCGGGAGCAGTGGCTCACACCTGTAATTCTAGCACTTTGGGAGGCTGTAGCATGCAGATTACTTGATTCCAGGAGTTCGAGACCAGCCTGGGCAACATATTGAGACCCTATCTCCACAAAAAATTAGTCAGGCATGGTGGCATATGTCTGTCATCCCAGCTACTCGGGAGGTTGATGTGAGAGGATCACTTGAGCCCAGGAGGCAGAGGTTGCAAGGCTGCAGTGAGCTCAGATTGCAGCCCCGCACTCCAGCCTGGGTGACAGAGTGAGACCTTGTTTCAAAAAAAAAAAAAAAAAGTATCATTGTGGAGCCATATGCAGAAGGTATATGTATAACCATGTTTAAGAAAATAAGACTTATAACATTGTCCCAAATTCCATACTCTTCCTAATGCCAGAGCTGTGTTCTAGGTGATCTCTCTGGCTCAGCAATATCCCAGAACATATTTTCTGTTCCAGTAAGAACCTCCTGGATGCTCTGTGTCATGCTGTGCCTAAGTGCCACACCTAGCTGGATTCTCCAAATCGTAAGGATAAGCGAGTTTTTTTTTTAATAGAAGTCAAAAGAAGGGGCCTTCTTCTCATCCCCAACCTGCTGGCTCCTCACCTGTGTGTTGTCCTCATAAAGCATGATGACAATCTGGGTCATGCAGTTAAGCTCTGAGATGGCACTAAGATAATCCAAAGCTCGCTGCCATTGTGCATCCTGGGTCTCCTACCAAATGCAAAAAGAGGTAAGCCATTGCTTAAGGAAAAGGGAGGCAGGGAATGAGCAGGGAGCTAATGAGAAGGGAGAAAGCTTTCATTTAAAAAGCATGAGGAGAAGAGTGAAAGAATGCCGGGAAAAAAATCTGTTCACAGGCTAAAGAAGAAGGAGGATCCTTACATCAAGAAGTCCTCCATAACGGAAGACACTGAGTAGGGAGTGGACGTGGCTCTCACTGGTGAAATAGAGACGCGTTCGAACGTGGCGACCTGGGGAGAGCACGCCTCGGGAGTACCTGAGATAACAGCTAAATCACTCACACAGTCAGTTAATCCTCCTCCCACCCTTCTGCAAACTCTCTTCTCCCAACTCAAAGACTTCTCTCCTTTCCATCCCAAAATCTTGTCTATTCTTGCTTCCCCAGGCTGTCCCAGCCTTGATTCCCCCAAGACTCCCTGACATGCCCCTCCCTCCATCCAACACCCCTCCCAGCCCTTCCTCACAGGGGATGCAGCTTGTTGACAGACTCATCCTCGTGGGTTCTCTGCAGGTCAAGCAGTATCTTCCGCAACAGTGGAAGACAGAAGCCCATAGCAATTTCCAGTTTCTCCTCCCGGCTGATCCCATACTCCTAGGGGCCACAGGCCAGGAATAAATACCTCAATAAATCTTGTTTTCTCATGTCTCATATTCCCAGGACCAAGATCATGCCTGTCTTCACCTCACGTCTAGGGCTTCTTTCATATCCACTACATTCCCCCTCTTCAGATGTCTCCTGAATTAGCCTCCTGTACTTACCAAGAGCCAGACTGGACCCTGAGAAATGTAGAAACTCAACTTATTGGCCGGGCGCGGTGGCTCAAGCCTGTAATCCCAGCACTTTGGGAGGCCGAGACGGGCGGATCGCGAGGTCAGGAGATCGAGACCATCCTGGCTAACACGGTGAAACCCCGTCTCTACTAAAAAATACAAAAAAAAAAAACTAGCCGGGCGAGGTGGCAGGCACCTGTAGTCCCAGCTACTCGGGAGGCTGAGGCAGGAGAATGGTGTAAACCCAGGAGGCGGAGCTTGCAGTGAGCTGAGATCCGGCCACTGCACTCCAGCCTGGGCGGCAGAGCGAGACTCCATCTCAAAAAAAAAAAAAAAAAAAAAAAAAAAAGAAACTCAACTTATTCCTCCTCTAAGTGGCTTTCCTCTAGTCCCAAATCACCCTTTCTTTCTACCTTTTCTCTTTCCTTCCCAACACCCTCATCCCCAGGCTAGGTCCCTTATACAAGACACACCTGGGGAATGACCACATCAGCCAATGCCTTAGAGAGACGGAGCAACTCTGCTGTGCCTTCAAGTCCCAGACTCCCATTGTGCTGCACATCATACTTGACACAGTCATAGATGTCAGGGATCTTACTGATATCATAGCGCCCACTCTTCTGTCGAAAGTCACGCTCCAGCTTGCTCCAACGCTGTAGCATTAGCTCTAGTGTCTCACTGTGGTAGAGCTGCAGGTCTGGAAGAAAGGCAGAAATCAGATAAGAATCAAAGATTTTACCTCCAACCAAAGACCCTGACGACTCTGAAGTAGAACCAGAGGCAGGAGGAGGCCTGGTCTCTGACATTTAGGAGATGACACAAGAATGCCTGAGAAACCCATCCATACCCGAGACCTTGAAGGGAAGATAGTATTCATACCCACCTACAGACCTGGGGTCCTGCATTCGTTCCCGGATCTGGTGGGTGAGGTTTTCGATCAGGGCAAATACCTGATCACAGACCTTCACAGGATTCTGGATGATAGTCATGGAGTTGAGCAGGGAAATACTTCTGGTGGGAGCCAGCTAGGAAGAATTGAGAGAAGAAAAGAAAGATAAGCTCAGCACTAATTGCCCAGATTCCTGTGAGCTTATTACACAGAGACGACCCACAATACAGATCTGTATGCTGGTTCACTCCAGTGAGCATTCTTAGGTTACTGGGCATAGTAGCAGCTCTAGGCCTTCAGGTAAGGGCACTGCTCTAGCATATAGTCATCTAAGAGGGATTGATTTTAAGAGTCTTAGAGTCCAGAGAAAATAAAACAGACCTAAGTTCTTTTCTTGAGGGCTCTAGAATACACATGGAAAATACTGGAGAATAAGGATTAAACCAAAATCCCTCAAAATCTCCACAGAATGGTTTCATGAGTAGAGATCAGAGATAACATCATCTTCTTCCTCTAAACAAGATGCTAGCCTGAGCCTAGAGTAGAAATGCTGCCTCAGAACTGGGTTCCGACTCAGGCTTTTAGGACAGTAACAGTCAATGAGAAATGGGGAGGGAGAATCAAGATTGTGGCTGAAAATGCACAATTCTATTTAGGTCTTCACAAGTTTCATTCTTGCTTGCAAAAGAAGGCAAGGCAGAAAAGGAAAGCTGCCTTAGCTTTTTTGAGTTTGACAGTGAGCAACAGATTGGGAAATAAAGGAGCAACGTCCTGTTCCTTATCAAGTCCTATTCAGAGAACACAGAAAATGTTACGGGATCAGAGCAATGTGCTTACTTAGCTCATTTAAGAACCAATCAGAAATGTTACACAACAATGTAAATACATGTAATGCTACTGAACTGTACACTTAAAAATGGTTAAAGTAGCACCACAATTTTAAATTTTTAAACTTTTTTTAAAAGAACCTATCAGAAACGAGGAGTGGGAAGAGTAGAAAACCACTGCCTGGTAAATTGTGGCCTAGATATGCAGGAAAAAGAATGACCATATTGGGTAATGGCATATACTAGAATTAATACTGTAAAACAATGTAACAGCCTGGGTTTTGGAGTTAGACTCCTTGGGTTTGTATTAGCTGGATGACATGAGGAAAATTGCTTAGATTCTTCTGAGCCTAGGTTTCCTCATCTGTAAAATGGGAAGAAAGTCCTTGTGATCTGTAGTCCTCGTAGTGCTTTAAAGATCACCATCAATTATTTGTCTTCCTTCCTTTCCCTTAAAACTGGCTGGCCTGGTGACTGCTTAACCAATAAAAAATAACAAAGTTATGTTGTGCTAATTCTGGGCCTACACTTTAAGAAAGCTTCTAAGCTTCTGCTTTTTTTTTTTTTTGAGACAGAGTCTGGCTCTGTCGCCCAGGCTGGAGTGCAGTGGCCGGATCTCAGCTCACTGCAAGCTCCGCCTCTCAGGTTTACGCCATTCTCCTGCCTCAGCCTCCCGAGTAGCTGGGACTACAGGCGCCCACCACCTCGCCCAGCTAGTTTTTTTTTTTTTGTATTTTTTAGTGGAGACGGGGTTTCACCGTGTTAGCCAGGATGGTCTCGATCTCCTGACCTCGTGATCCACCCGTCTCGGCCTCCCAAAGTGCTGGGATTACAGGTTTGAGCCACTGCGCCCGGCCTTTTTTTTTTTTTTTTTGAGGCAGAGTCTCGCTCTGTCACCCAGGCTGGAGTGCAGTGGCCGGATCTCGGCTCACTGCAAACTCCGCCTCCCGGGTTCACGCCATTCTCCTACCTCAGCCTCCCGAGTAGCTGGGACTACAGGCGCCCGCCACATCGTCTGGCTAGTTTTTTGTATTTTTTTAGTAGAGACGGGGTTTCACTGTGTTAGCCAGGATGGTCTCGATCTCCTGACCTCGTGATCCGTCCATCTCGGCCTCCCAAAGTGCTGGGATTACAGGCTTGAGCCACTGCGCCCGGCCAAGCTTCTGCTTTTGAATATCCCTACAGCTACCATTTAATACATCCAACTATCATGCTACGGAAACCATATGAAGAACCATGTGGAGAAAAGGGGCACTGAGATTACTGGGAGAGCATGCAGAGGGAGAGAGCCAGCCATCCCACAATCCCAGCTGAAATTCCAGATGGTTCCAGCTCCAGTCAATATCTGACTGCAATTTCAGGAGAGACTCCAAGCAAGATCAGATGAGCCTGGAACTGTGAGAGATAATAAAATGGTTGTTGTTTTAGATTACTATGTTTTGGGGTAGTTTACTATGCAACAATGGATAACTGAAACATTCTTTAGTTCAGGGTCCTTGGGATCTGAGCTGTGCTTTGGAATGAGAATGTGTGGGAATTTAGAAGTGAATACAGTATATACGCCATATGTATATAATACCCCCAACAGGGCCTATGGCACAACCAAACACATTAATATTTCTGCCACAAAATGCATGACTATTTACACTAAGTGGCAAAACTAAGGATTATAAAAATCTTATGACAGTTTGTGTCAGGTTTAGCTGCCAAATGAATCTTAATGTCAAGAAAAAAATCTTTCTAACTTTCAAAATTACGCATAACAGACTGTGGACCTGTACGTATCTCAAAGGGTTGCTGTAAGGATTAAATAATATGTGTAAAACAACTAAAACAGTGCCTGGCATGCAGTAAATACCGTTATTATTGATCCCTACTATTGAGAATTCTAGGACTTGGGGATCCAGGTTATTTTAGAGCCTGACCTGGTCGTAGTCCTCAGGGCCAAAGGGCGCATCCTGCTGTAAAATATGGTGCAGCCGAGCCTTCACCCGGTGCTGGCAGCTGCTCAAGGAATCCCCATCGCTGTCCAGTAGCCCATTCATGTTGGCACTCTTCACCATTTGCACCAAAATGGGTGTCAGCTCCCCTTCTAGAGCCAGAAGGCCCTAAAGAGAAAGCACAAGGTTTATTTCTTTCCCTTGCAGGTCAGTATCCCTAGGCCTAGATGGTCCCAGGGATCGAATGGGACCTGGTTGAAGAGATGGGGCCTACCCTCACTGATAATTCTCAGCTCATTCTCAGTAGTACAAAATGGGTCCAATACATGCAGAAACTTCTGAGTTGGCCTACAAGCACCCTGAAATGCTCCAACTGGTTCTCTAAACTCTCTGCTTCTCTACCTAATGGAAACTGGGACTATAGAACTGTAGTATGCACCTTGGCGAAGGCAGCAGCAGTCATCTGAACACGACCCTCATCAGAGGCATAGATCTTGAGATCGTGGCGGAAAGTGCTATGGAGACGAAGCAGCCCACAACCAGGGAAGCCAGCATAGTCACCTGGGGACAAAGCGGGGGACCAGGAATGAACTGCTATAAATACTCGTGAGGAAAAAATATTCATTTCCCCACTGTTTCTGTCACTTGATTTTCCCCAACTTACTCTCTAATCATTTTTATCCCAGCCCTGTTGTGTTTACTCCCCAAAACACTCACCCTGTCCTCCAGGGTACATGCAGCGAAAAGCTCGCCCCAGCTCCTCAGCCTGAACACGGCCAGCAGGAGTGAGTTCTCCACCCCACTTCAGTACCAGCAACAGAGATGGGGCCAGAGCCTCCCTCTGGGGATCTGAGGAAACAAGGGGCAGTGAATGGTCTAGATCTAAGAAAAGTAGTGGGAACATCTAAATGTTAGGTCTTTTGAGGAGACCAGAGACGTAATTTGGGGTATAGGTCATCTATAGGCGGGGAGAGAAGATAGACAAAAAAAAATAAAAAGAACACAAGATCTGAGAGGTAATGGTAAGGGGGACTACATCTTACCTTGCCCCTCATTAGAAGCTTTTACTCCATGAGGGTAGTAAGTCAATTGTACCTTCCGGTTTATACCTGAGAAGTGACCATACCTGCAGGATAAAGTCACAGTTTATTTTCTGTTCCAGCACCCCAACTCTCACTGTTATTGGCTCCCTTTTGCTATCCCCTTTCTCACATCTCCAATACAGACTTCAGCTGCTCTAGTTTTCCAGTCTTCTCCTCGATCTCACCACCTGGTTCTTTCTCCAGTTCAGCCAACAACAGCCTTGTGATATCCAGCACCTCCTAGAGGAAATAATAAGGTATCCATGCAGAAGGCCAAGTCCTAGACAGTTACCTTTTGATCCTAGTCTTTTATCAACACTCCCAATGCCATACCCTCTCTCTCTCTCTCTCATAGTACTGCTCCTCCTGGCCAGATTCATTACCTTACCTGGAGCTGCTCAGGTCGCTTGAGTTTTAATTTCCCTGTCTTGTAGCCACCATGTTTTTCAAACAGAGCAAAAAACCTAAAGAAATAATGAGAAGCTTCAGTGTGGGATGAGACAGTCAAAGCCTCCAGGAGTTGCCCCCCAAGCAGTCTTCCTCACGAAAACCTACTTGTGTAAATTAGGACACTCTTCCTACCTTGGGTGTTTCACTTCCATCTTCATCTTCTGCTTGGGAGTACGATCCCCATGACGAACAATTGCAATGACACAACGAAGTTCCATCCTAAGATCATAAATGTTATCAGAGCCTCTCCCACACCTCCATCCCACCTCCTGTCATCACATTACTTGACATGTCAAAAAATAGAGGGGCTGAGCAGGGCTCATGCCTGTGATCTCAGCACTTTGGGAGGCTGAGGCGGGAGGATCACTTAGGCCCAGGAGAAACATAGGGTGAGCACGAGCAACATAGGGTCGACCTGTCTATAAAAAAGTTAAAAGAAAAAAAATATCCAGGCATGGTGGCACACGCCTGTGGTCCCAGCTATTTGGGAGGCTGAGGTGGGAGGATCACTTGAGCCCAGGAGGTAGAGGCTGCAGTGAACCATGAGTGCACCACTGCACTCCAGCCTGGGAGACAGAGCCAGACCCTGTCACAAAAAAAAAAGAAAATGAAAAGGAAACTGTGATTAGGAATATAAATGGAGGCTGGGCACGGTGGCTCACGCCTGTAATCGCAGCACTTTGGAATGGGGAAGCGGGTGGATCACTTGAGCTCAGGAGTTCAGGATCCGCCTGGTCACATGGTGAAACCCCGTCTCTACTAAAAACACAAAAATTAGCCAGATGTGCTCACCTGAACCCAGGAGGTGGAGGTTGCTGTGGGCCGAGATCATGCCACTGCACTCCAGCCTGGGCAACACAGCGAGACTCTGTCTCAAAAAAAAAAGGCAGGGAATATAAGTGGAGTTAAGAAGACTGTGTATAAGAGGCCCAGGCCCCATTAGTCAGATAGTGTGGGGTCAGGAAGTAACCAGTAGTCTGGCTGAAGGAATCCCATGGGTCTTAAGTAGGTTACTCCACATCTTTTACTTTTGCTTACATAGTGCCAGATGTGGTAGGAACAATGGGAATGTCCTCAGCCTCTGTGGGGATGGACCATGGAATCTGGAACTGTGGGGCAAGCTCCCGCATTATGGTATTCCTAGAAAGAGAAACAAAGAAGCCATGTAAAAACGAATAAACCAGAACTACTCATATGAATGAACCTCACAAAAACAAGCAGGCTGCAGGCAGAAGAATACGTTGATATAAAGTCTAAAAACATACAAACAAATACCCATACATATGCAGTAAAAATATAAATAAATATATGTGAATGACAAACACCAAATTATGGATTGTGGTTCCCTCTGGGGATGGGGAGGGGATGTTACCAGGGAGGAGTATATAGGGGCTTCAGATATATATAATATATATGTATACACACACATACACACACATATATACATATATGCATACATATACACATATATACACTTATACATATATACACACATACGTACATATACATGTACATATGTGTGTGTGTGTGTGTGTGTATATATATATATATATACACACAGTTTTTTGGGTTTTTGAGACAGAGTTTTGCTCTTGTTGCCCAGGCTAGAGTGCAATGGCATGATCTCAGCTCACTGCAACCTCTGCCTCCTCGGATCAAGCGATTCTACTGCCTCAGCCTCCTGAGCAGCTGAGATTATAGGGGCCCACCATCACAGCTAATTTTTTTTTTTTTTTTTGAGATGGAGTCTCACTCTCGTCACCCAGGGTGGAGTGCAGTGGCATGATCTCAGCTCACTGCAATCTGCACCTCCTGGGTTCAAGTGATTCTCCTTTCGCAGCCTCCCAAGTAGCTGGGATTACAGGCGCCCGCCATTATGCCTGGCTCTTTTTTTTTTTTTTTTTTGTATTCTTAGTAGAGATGGGGTTTCACCATGTTGGCCAGGTTGGTCTCGAAGTCCTGACCTCAGGTGATCCACGCACCTTGGTCTCCCAAAGTGCTGGGATTACAGGCTGAAGTCACCGAGCCTGCCCAATTTTTTTTATTTTTAGTAGAAACAAGGTTTCACCATGTTGATCAGGCTGGTCTCGAACACCTGACCTCAGGTGATCCACCTGCCTTGGCCTCCCAAAGTGCAACCTCCAACTCCTGGGCTCAAGCGATTCTCCTGCCTCAGCCTCCCGAGTAGCTGGGATTACAGGCACCCACCACCATGCCCAGCTAATTTTTGTATTTTTAGTAGAGACAGGGTTTCACCATGTTGGACAGGCTGGTTTCAAACTCCTGACCTCCGGCCGGGCGCGGTGGCTCAAGCCTGTAATCCCAGCACTTTGGGAGGCCGAGACGGGCGGATCACGAGGTCAGGAGATCGAGACCATCCTGGCTAACATGGTGAAACCCCGTCTCTACTAAAAAATACAAAAAACTAGCCGGGCGACATGGCGGGCGCCTGTAGTCCCAGCTGCTTGGGAGGCTGAGGCAGGAGAATGGCGTAAACCCAGGAGGCGGAGCTTGCAGTGAGCTGAGACCCGGCCACTGCACTCCAGCCTGGGCGGCAGAGCGAGACTCCGTCTCAAAAAAAAAAAAAAAAAACAAACTCCTGACCTCAAATGATCTGGCCACCTTGGCCTCCTAAAGGGCTAGGATTACCCACGCCCGGCTAGGGCACGGGTTTCTAAGAGAGGCAACCTAACTAATCTCTACTGCCCCCTCCCCTAAACCAGGATAGGGCCTGTTTATGACAGGGAGTCTATGCATTTGGAAAGAACAGAGAGGCATCTCCAATCAATAGAATCTTAACTCTCGAGGACAGAGGCTCCAACACCAAGTTACATCATTTTCCCCATTCTTACCACTTCATCCTCCTCGTCCTCAAGGAGCTCGCTGTCACTCTCTTCTGGCTTCATGCCTATTCCACGGGTGCCCAGCCCCTCATCTCCAGCTCCAAGGAAGAAGTGGGCAGTGGTACTCTCGCCCTCATTGGCCATCAATGACCACATCCCTGCCGGAACACCCACTCATCTCGCTCTGCAGAGGGGGGTACCCCATCAGCTCAGAACCCAAGCCCCCTGGCTGTGGGTGCAGATAGGGATGGAGATGAAAAGCATAAGAGGGAACTATAAGGGGAAACAAAACAAAGCTATAGGAAGAAGGATCAACAAGAAAGGAGGCATATGGGTTATGACTTGAGATGCTAAAAGAGCCATAAAAGAAAAGCAAGGTATCCCTTTTCCTCCCTGCTCATCCCACCCCAACCAATAAATTAGTAAGAGGATCAGATAATCAGCCCTTACAATGCCGGCATGTCCCTGATTTGGCCAGCAAGAAACATTAACTTCAGGCAGTAAATGGGAAAGGCAGGTCCTCAAGGAAGGCTACTGTTGAGTCCTACCAGAAGAGAAGGTTAGAGTGACATTTCAAACTTTGGACTCATTCCACAATGTTCCTAGCCCTTTTCCACCTCATCACAGTAGTGTTGAATTCAGTGATTTAATTCAAAGGCAGAGGAATGACAGAGCTCAGCTGCCTTTCCCCTTAAACCTCATCTTCATTCTTCCCAAAGATTAACTCAAAAAATATTTATTGAGGGCACCCTACATTCTAAGTATTATATCAGAACATTAAGGCCAGGCACACTGGCTTACACCTATAATTTCAGCGTTTTGGGAGGCTGAGGAGGGCAGATCACTTGAGTCTAGGAGTTTGAGACCAGCCTGGGCAACATGTCGAAATCCAGTTTCTACAAAAATTAGGCAGGCATGGTGGTGCATGCCTGTAGTTCCAGCTACTTGGGAGGCTGAGGCAAGAGGATCATTTGAGCCCGGGATGTGGACGTTGCAGTGAGCCGAGATCACGCCATTGTACTCCAGCCTGGGTGACAGAGTGAGACCCTCTCTCAAACCAAAAATTAAAAAAATAATAAAACCCTCATGCTCTCTCTCTTTCATCTACTCCACCTTAAAAGACAGTTGCCCAGCCAGATGCTACGGTTCATCCCTATAATTCCAGTATTTTGGGAAGCTGAAGCAGGAGGATCGCTTGGGCTCAGGAGTTTGAGACCAGCCAGGGCAACATAGCAAGACCCCATCTCTACAAAAAAATTTTAAGGCTGGGCGCAGTGACTCATGTCTGTAATCCCAGCACTTTGGGAGGCTGAAACAGGATGACTGCTTGAGCCTCAGAGTTTGAGACCAGCCTGGGCAATACAGGGAGACCGTGCCTTTACAAAAGCTTTTTCTTCTTTTGTTTTTATCGAGACAGAGTCTTGCTCTGTCGCCCAGCCTGGAGTGCAGTGGCGCCATCTCGGTTCACTGCAAGCTCCGACTCCTGGGTTCAAGCCATTCTCCTGCCTCAGCTTCCTGAGTGGCTGGGACTACAGGTGCCCGTCACCATGCCCGGCTAATTTTTTTTTTTTTGTATTTTTAGTAGAGACGGGGTTTCACCGTGCCAGCCAGGATGGTCTCGATCTCCTGACCTCATGATTCGTCCGCCTAGGCCTCCCAAAGTGCTGGGATTACAGGCATGAGCTACCACGCCCGGCCAACAAAAGCTTTTTCTTAAATTAGCCAGAGATGGTAGCACATGCCTGGGGTCCCAGCTACTTGGGCGGCTAACCTGGGAGGATTGTTTAAGCCCAAGAGGTCAGGACTACAGTGAGCCGTGACTGTACCACTGCACTCCAGCCCGGGTGACAGAAGACTCTGTTTCAAAAGAAAAAAAAAGATTAGTTTTCTTTTCTTGAGACGGAGTCTCGTTCTGTCACCTAGGCTGGAGTGCAGTGGCGCTACCTCAGCTCACTGCAACCTCCGCCTCCCGGGTTCAAGCAATTCTCCTGACTCAGCCTCCCGAGCAGCTGGGATCACAGGCACACCCTACCATGCCCGGCCATATTTTGCATTTTTTTTTTTTTTTTTTTTTGAGAAGGAGTCTCGCTCTGTCGCCCAGGCTGGAGTGCAGTGGCCGGATCTCAGCTCACTGCAAGCTCCGCCTCCCGGGTTTACGCCATTCTCCTGCCTCAGCCTCCCGAGTAGCTGGGACTACAGGCGCCCGCCACCTCGCCCGGCTAGTTTTTTGTATTTTTTTCGTAGAGACGGGGTTTCACCGTGTTAGCCAGGATGGTCTCGATCTCTTGACCTCGTGATCCGCCCTCTTGGCCTCCCAAAGTGCTGGGATTACAGGCTTGAGCCACTGCTCCCGGCCTGCATTATTTTTAGTAGAGACGGGGTTTCACCATGCTGACCAGGCTGGTCTCAAACCCCAGACCTCGTGAACTGCCCACCTCGGCCTCCCAAAGTGCTGGGATTATAGGCATGAACCACCATACCCGGCCAAAAAGTTTTTAAAAATTAGCCAGGCATAGTGAGTAGTACTTGCCAGTGGTCCCAGCTACTCAATAGGCTGAGGTGGAAGGATTGTTTAAGCCCAAGAGGTCAAGGATGCAGTGAGCTGTGATCATGCCACTGCACTCCAGCCTGGGTGACAGAGTAAGACCCTGCCTCAAATAATAATAATAACAGTAATAATAATAATAATAATAAAAGACAGACGCCCAAGTTCAAAAAATCTGTTCAGGCAAAGAGGTCTAGTGTGGTTGGGAGGGGAGGTTGAGGATACAGGCATCCATACAGCATTCTCCAACCCATTCTCAAACTGAAATCTCAATGTTCTCTCTAGTGTCTCCTGGTACTATAGAACCAGTGCTAGTCTAGGCCAAGGTCCCTCATACCAGGAGCAACAATAAAAAAAAAAAAATCCTGCCTAAAACTGTACGAGTAAGAGTATCTTAAGACTTTAACTTAAGGGCCGGGTGCGGTGGCCCACGCCTATAATCCCAGCACTTTGGGAGGCTGCGGCGGGCGGATCACGAGGTCAGGAGATTGAGACCATCCTAGCTAACATGGCAAAATCCCATCTCTACTAAAAAAATACAAAAAAAAAAAAAAATCGACCGGGCCTGGTGGTGGGTGCCCACAGTCCCAGCTACTCGGGAGGCTGAGGCAGGAGAATGGCGTGAATCTGGGAGGCAGAGCAAGCAGTGACCCAAGATCTGCCACTGCACTCCAGCCTGGTCGACAGAGCAAGACTCTGTCTCAAGAAAAAAAAAAGAGAGACTTTAACTTGAACCAGCAGTTCCACTTCTGTGTACACACAAGTAACGTAGTGGTTCTCAACCAGCTGTGATTTTGCTGCACAGGGGACGTTTGGCAGGAGACATTTTTGGTTGTCACAATTGGAAAGGTACTATTGGCGTCTAGTGAGTAGATGCCAGGGATACTGCTGAACATTCTAAAATGCATAAGATATCTCCTCACAACCAAGAATTATCCAGCCTTAAATCTCAGTAGTGCCGAGGTGGAGAAACCCTGCTGTAGAGAAATTCTCCTACATAAGAAGACTTTTGTGAGGAAGTTCTTAACCTTCTTCATCTCTCTGTTGGTAATGAGAAAAACAAAACAGTTCAGAGGTTACAAGTAGAATCAATAAATATAATGTCTTATATAGAAATGACAGACTAGGCCGGGCACGGTGGCTCAAGCCTGTAATCCCAGCACTTTGGGAGGCCGAGACGGGCGGATCACGAGGTCAGGAGATCGAGACCATCCTGGCTAACACGGTGAAACCACGTCTCTACTAAAAAAATACAAAAAAAAAAATTAGCTGGGCGAGATGGCGGGCGCCTGTAGTCCCAGCTACTCGGGAGGCTGAGGCGAGAGAATGGCGTAAACCCAGGAGGCGGAGCTTGCAGTGAGCTGAGATCCGGCCACTGCACTCCAGCCTGAGCGACACAGCGAGACTCCGTCTCAAAAAAAAAAAAAAAAAAAAAAAAAGAGAAATGACAGACTAATCACAATGTAAAAATAAAAGCTATATGTAATAAATGGACAGTTTGCAAATACAAACTGCAGAAATATACCTGCAGTACAATTCTATTTGTATAAATACAAATGTTACATATGGTTTATGACTGCATATATAATTAGCAGAAGTATAAAAACTGGGACTGGAAAGAAAGACATCAAATTCATGATAGTAGTTACCTTTGAGGAGAAGGGAGAATGGAACTGAGGATTCAAATGGTACTTCATAACCTTATCTACAATGTTTTTTTTTTTTTTTTTTTTTTTTTTTTTGAGACGGAGTCTCGCTCTGTCGCCCAGGCTAGAGTGCAGTGGCTGGATCTCAGCTCACTGCAAGCTCCACCTCCCGGGTTCACGCCATTCTCCTGCCTCAGCCTCCCGAGTAGCTGGACTACAGGCACCCACCACCTCGCCCGGCTAGTTTTTTATATTTTTTAGTAAGACGGGGTTTCACCATGTTAGCCAGGATGGTCTCGATCTCCTGACCTTGTGATCCGCCCGTCTCGGCCTCCCAAAGTGCTGGGATTACAGGCTTGAGCCACCGCGCCGGCATAACCTTATCTACAATGTTTATTTCAATTGTAAAAAAAGATCTGAAGCAAATACACAAAAGGTTAACATTTGTTCATATGAATTGTAAGGATATGAATATCTGTTATTATTTTCCAAAAACAAAATTGAGTCACACATCAGCAATTTTTCATGGTCTCCAAAAGCTCTCAGAAACACTGAGCAGTGACTCTAGTAAAAGCCACCAACTTCTTAAGTAAATGAACTTGTCTTACAGAAATGATATCTTATATATGTAATTAGTCTCATAGATTTTGAAAATAATCTTGAATTATTTTCTCTATCTTTATTTTAAACTCTTTCATTACAACTGGGACTTGCAATTTTTTTTTTTTTTTTGAGACGGAGTCTGCTCTGTCACCCGGGCTGGAGTGCAGTGGCCAGATCTCAGCTTACCGCAAACTCCGCCTCCCGGGTTTATGCCATTCTCCTGCCTCAGCCTTCCCAGTAGCTGGGACTACAGGCGCCCGCTACCTCGCCCGGCTAGTTTTTTTTGTATTTTTTAGTGGAGACGGGGTTCCACCGTGTTAGCCAGGATGGTCTCGATCTCCTGACCTCGTGATCCGCCCGTCTCGGCCTCCCAAAGTGCTGGGATTACAGGCTTGAGCCACCGCACCCGGCCGGGTTTGCAATTTTGACTAGAAAGTTCTAGCTGACTGCTGGGCACAGTGGCTCATGCCCGTAATCTCAGCACTTTGGGAGGCCAAGGCAGGCAGATCACTTGAGGTCAGGAGTTCAAGAACAGTCTGGCCATCGTGGTGAAACCCCGTCTCTACTAAAAATACAAAAAATTAGAATGTTGGGGTGGCGCATGCCTGTAATCCCAACAACTCAGGAGGCTGAGGCTGGAGAATCATTTGAACCCAG